>NW_020837950.1:66191947-66195844 GCF_003676395.1 Aethalodelphis obliquidens
TGATCAGTATTTAGGAGTAAAATTGTAGGGTACCACTATTTTACTGCAATCACTTGTTTTCACATTTCTCTTTAAATCAATACACTGTTGACAAAAAAGGGGAGTGCCATGAATGCTTATTACTCAGCTGTATCCTTGCTGCCTAACTCCTAGCCCTGGTAGTTTCCAAGGCATCTTCACTGAACCTTGCTGATTCAACCGCTTCAGTTTAAAAAACATTCACTAGGGAATAGTTCTATCTGTTCCTCTTTTCTTTCGGTGTTGTAGCTGCTGCAGTTGTTGTTTTTAGTATGCCAGGTATAATGTCATCATGTCCTCTGTTTTGAGTGTCTTATTTATGTTTTGCAATAACAAGTGCCCAATAAATATTTCATAAACTATTCAAGTCTAGCTGGAGTTTCAAGTAATATGCTCTATCTGCAAGTCATGTGACCAGTCCTAAAAGACAAGTATATTGATCCAATTCAAAGTGAAAACAATCACAAATTGGAATGGAAAAAAAAAAAGCTAGCAAAGAAATGGGGGGAAAGAAGTTGGGACAAGTTGTGGAGACGGCTGGAATTGTTCAAACTTTTAATTGAACATGTTAGGTAAGCTGGGCTATAAATTAACACAGTTCTTCAAATTAGTACACATTATATTTGTTTTCTAGCATGTCTGTCTTATATGCATGCCTTTAATGTTTAACTCCTTAGATCACATTGTCTTACTTTATTTAGTAATATATTCATTCATCTGTACCCATTTCCTAAGCTGTTATGGAATGGGTGTACATCTGTTTGCCCTGGTGCTATGGGTTTTGTGGTAATGTCTTCCTTAGGGTACTGTGTAAGGTATTTTGAATCCCTTAAAAATTCTGAAGTGGACTGTAGTTATGATTCATTTTTATTTGATACAAATACCAATTTTTGATTGAAATAATCTAATATACTGTCATTAATGATGCAGACACCAAGAGTTAGAGGCAACAGTAGATGGTTTTTAAATTGCAAAATATCTATCATGCTTCAGAGATTGAATTCTCATAATAGGTGATAACAGGATGGCAGGATATATTGGCATATTTTTATCCATAGGAAGATATATGTTTTTTTGAAGTAAGCGCTGTTTCCCAATTTAGCCGTAGTCACAATGAATATCTGAGTCAATGAATCTTGATATTGACCTTAATAGTAATCAATTCCTACTTCATATTGCTGAAGTCATAAATCACAGTTATATGGCTTACTGCTGTTACTGTTTTCTAATTTCCCATGGCATTCTCAGATCAATACTTCACTACTTACTAAATGAAGAAAACAATTTATTCTGATAACACATTTGTAGTACATAACATTTTAAAATTACAAAGCTGATATTTTAAGTTTTCTAATTCCTAAGAGGCATTGCGAGATGAAATGCGTTCAAGAGAACTTATTTACCTGACATCCTTAAATCTTAAATAACTTGATTGATAATTGATGATTGATGTACATTTTTATTTCTAAGTGTGAAGGTTACATAAACAAATAGGTAGTTACATTATTTTATTCAGAGACATGCCACTTAAAGTAATATTATAAATGCAAAATACTTGAAATTGAATTAAGCATTTTAAGCTGAGCCATAAAATTAGTTGTTGGAATGCAGAGTTAGAAGATAATTGCCAGATTTCAGCATCAGTATGTACGATCTTCTAAAACTTTAGAAGTGTTATGACAGTAGTTAAACTATAAAAAGCTGCACCTAGATGAAATTGACTTATCAAAAGAAATATACAGCAAAGAGACTACAGAATGGGCCTGGAAAATTAACAAGGCCTGGTGCTCTCTGCCTAAATCATTGTTACACACTAATTAGTGCTGTGCCCTGATTTGAGGCTTTAAATTTGTTCCTTTGAAGATTTTCTTAAAATTGTATTCAAAGGAAAGGCTCTTCTTTAATAAAACTGTATAATTCTTCATTCACTGGGGAAACATAGCTTCCCGGCATAATGCTGCTTGAAAAGCAGGAGCTGACTTCTAATAGAGGTGCTAATTATTAACATTCCGGCATCGGCCAAAGGCTGCATTTTCTAAGACTGAAATAAAATAATAGTGCACAAATATTTCTCCTCCATTCCCAATAAGTACTTGAAAAATTCAGTAATGTTCATTAAACACATAAGTGTGGATATTAAGAATAAATATATTTTCCCTGTGTTTTATGATGTGCTTTCTGAAAAGCAAAGCTGAAGGCAGTCATCATTATGTGGCATAAAAAGGAATTCTTTGACTGTTAATTATAATGTAAATTTATCATTATACCGGGAGAAAAGAATGGCTTCATATTTAAAACCATCAGGCATGGCTGGTCACTCAAAATATAGATGCATTAATCTTTAATAATTCATATAGTACAGTATGGACAAAGAAACATAAAATGATGAGATACCTTCAAATGACTTAAAAGAAAGTCCTTGTAATGGTCTGTTATAAATGGAAACTTGACAGAAGAAAAGAGGGTATTTAATTTTGTCTTTTAGAAGATAGAGTAGTTAATATGAAAATTTATACAGACTTTATCTCCACACGTCTGCAAATTACCTTATTTACTACTGTTTTTTTTTTTCTCCACCAGTTTTGCAATGACACAATGTAAAGTCCCTTTCCTAAGTGAAGAAAGTTATCATTGTCATGTTAGAAAAGGAAGGACCTTGGACTAAGAGTTAAAATAATGAACTTGTTTAAACATTAACTCTCTGTGTGTCTTTGGGAAATTAACTTACCCTCCCAGGCACTTTATTTCCTCATCCTACTCAGTGCAGGGTAGGAGAAGTTGATTTCCAAATGTTCACAATGCAAGTGAAATCAAGGCAGCTTTCACCCTGAAAAGGTGAAACAGGGTTAGTGGGTAATTTTGTATTGTGTCAATTTAAACTGGAAAAATATGATGCTTTCCAGAATTTTCTTCCTTGTGTGGTTTCAGGTAAGGATTGACCACAAGAGGTAGTTGTTTGAAGTTGGGGAGCAGAAGGTGAAACAAAAGCCATTGTACTTTGAAAGTTGTCATCAGTTTAAGCAGTGAGAGACAGATGCAGAGTTTTAGCTTGTTCTCAATTTGCTCCATGGCCAGCTCACCTCATCAATTTCTGGCTGTACTGAGCAACTAGATGCTTAGCTGTCAACTCACAGAGACAGCAGCAATGAAGAGCCAACAACTTTCCAAGGATATCTACCCTGCCCACTTTGTGGTTCCACCCTTGCAGCTTCCTGCCAGTTCTGACTTTTTCATCTACATTAGCACTATTTGGTGACATTTTCGAAATCCTTTCTGGTCCTTTAATTCTTCGGTTCCTCCAACAATTGTGTAACAACTAACGTCTATAATAAGTTCCTGATTTTCTAATATCCCTTAGTGATCGTGATTTCCTGTTGAAATCCTAACTGATATGGTTGGTGAATGTATGCATCAGAGCTAGCGTGTTTTAAAATGTTCATAGATAATATATATGTAACGGTTAAAAAGAAAGTAAATGCCTATATAGCTATAGTAAATGCCTATTGATCCCATAAAATTATTAGATAATACAGAATTCCTAAGTATATTTAATTTTGAAAGTAGTGTTAAATCCACGTACTCTTGGTTTTACATTATTACACTTTTCTGGACTTTGCCTTATCTTTGAAATTGTTTTTTAAGTTTAACTAGTTGATATCTTAAAACTTTGAAATAAACTTGAATTTGATATTCATATAAGCTAACAGAAGATGAAGATAAATTTTTAATGAAAGTAACAATTCCTCTATAAGGAAATGTGATAGGTAATTTCCTAAGAATATTGCTAGCTATCAAAATCTGGGGACTTGTGGAAGCTAATAGAAACAGTAGACTGATGTGTATCCATATCACTCTGTGTGATTGCCTTCACCATATATA
>NW_020837950.1:66195944-66240517 GCF_003676395.1 Aethalodelphis obliquidens
GCCACCAGGGAAGCCCAACCATATATTTTTATTTACAGTTTTCAAATTCAAAGCTGGTGTCTGCTTATGACCTGTGACTTTCAGAGAAACTGAAGCTCATGAATGAGAATTTCTCAGAGACAGTGTGCATAATGATAGTCCTGAAATATCTGGAAATTGAGTTCACAGTTAAGGTCCCCAGTAAACTGAGGGAGTCAAAAAAAGTATAATTAGAAGAGCCCAGGAGAGGCAATGGAGGAAGTATAAATAGGGAGACTGCCCATCTTTTTCCATCTTTTTAGAAAGGTATGCAAAAAACTTCTAGGATATTAAGAAATTCTCAGCTTTATCCTATCTCCTATTTTTCATTTTACTTTTTGTGAATTAAAAAGTGTATTATTCTAGAAGCACTGAAGAAAGAAGAGATAAAACAGGACCCTCTCTCCCCAAATAATATTCTAAACCCATGCCTTACATATATTGTGGCCAATAATCTTGTTCTTTACCGATGGAAAATAAAGTGAGAAAAAACAAACTGGAGTGGGACAGAGGAAGCATAATATAAATATTGTTTTTCCCAAGTATTTATGGTAAAATGCCAATTTTCCATGACTTAGAGCCAAGACAAAACAAATTATAAAATATTTTCATGAAGCCAATTCCAAACTAGCAATTAGTTTCACAGCCAAGAGAGGAAAAGATATGAATTATCCAACTTAGATGGGTTATCCAAAAAACAGCTAACAAGGTCACAGGGAGAAGAAGTTGAGATGAACAGGGTAAGAGGTACCAGGAAAAAATAAAGAGACACAGGTGAACAGCTGTGTGGTGTTATTGTCTACTGTCTATAACAAAGGGGAGAATAATCACTGTATTGTTAGAATTAGATTTGACTGCAAGTGTTCAAAACATGAAGATCAGCAGGATAAGTAAGATATAAATATTTCTTGTGCAGAAGAAAGACAAGTTTCAGCAGCCAGAACTATTCTAACAATTTACTTTGTGGTTTTACAAAATTGTCAAGTGGTGGACATGACCCCTAAGAATCCTGCACACTAGTGTACATACCCTATATAATTCTCTTGGTAGGCAGAAACTGTGACATTATTCTAACCAATAGAATATGGAAAAGGTAAAGGTAAACGGGTTTTGCAATTTAGGTACCTAATCTGTTGACTTTGAGTTTTCAAAAGAAGCTTATCCTTTGTGGGCCTGACAATCAGATGAGCCCTTTAAAAGAGGTCCCAGACTTTCCCTAAGTTAGACTTGAAAGAGCAGAGACATTCACCTGTTAGCTTCAAAGGAGCAAACTGGCATATTATGGAGAAGGGCACAAAGCAGGGAATGGCAGCAGCCTTTAGGGTTTGAGTGCCTCAGTCCTGCAACTGCTAGGAACAGAATTCTGCCAACCACATGAGCCTAGAAGAGGCCCTCAAGCATCAGAGGAGACCACAGTCCCAGCTGACACCTTGATTACAGTCTTTGAGACCCTGAACAGAAGACCAGCCTAAACTATGCCTGAACTTCTGACTCCAGAAACTGTGAGATCATAGATGGCTTCTACCTCATGATCCAAGACAGTTTCTTGAATTTTGTCCTTATATCTCTTATGTAAAAAGTAACACAGGGCTTCCCTGGTGGCGCAGTGGTTGAGAGTCCGCCTGCCGGTACAGGGGACACAGGTTGGCGCCCCGGTCTGGGAAGATCCCACATGCCGCGGAGCGGCTGGGCCCGTGAGCCGTGGCTGCTGAGCCTGCGCGTCCAGAGCCTGTGCTCTGCAACGGGAGAGGCCACAACAGTGAGAGGCCCGCGTAGTGCAAAAAAAAAAAAAAAAAAGTAACACAAAAGGAGAATTAAAGAAGAATGAGGAGAAGAAGAAAAAAGTGCCTCTTTTTAAGGACACTTCCTAAAATTTTACACCCAACAATTCTGCTTATATCTCACTACCTAGAGCATGGTCACTTGACCACCTTTAGCTGCAGGTTTCCTTCTTCTGGGTATTATTGAGGATTCTATTACTGAGAAAGAATGTGAAGGTGGATATCAGGGAATATTGAGATTCTCTACCACAAATTTCATATAATTTAAAGGTGTTAAAGGGGAGTGGGTAGTGAGACAGGTATGCCAATCCAGAATGTGACCAGAAGAGAGATCTACCCCTGGCAGAGTTTTTCTATATTCAGTCTGGTCAGAAAATAATGACAGAGCAATCAAGTATCTTATAAATTATGAAATGCTAAATTCTACTTATGATAATAGTAACACAAGACCTGTAGTTGTTTTTAAGTTAAAAACACATAAATCTAGGCAATAAAACTAAAATACTCTAAAAAAGAGAATCACTTTCAATCAAGCATATTAGAAAAAAGACTGAAGTATCATTCCCTACATTCTATTGGAAAAAATATTTTGTGTTGAGGTTTGGCTAAAATACTTATATGCATTGGGTTGTTGATAACATTTCAAAATATTTACTTTAGAGGCTCCTTAGTCCTGATATTGTTTGATTTGTGTACAATAATTGCATCACTTTTGAATCTATTAAATTTTACTACCATAATAGCTTCCTTTATCTCGACTTGACTTCTCATGCTTTCAATATAGCCACTCCTTACACTTGGTTAATTAAATAATGACATTATTTAACAATGGTAATATATATGTTACATATATACAGTCTAACTTCACGATGCAAGATGGGATATTAATCTACTAAATATGTTTCATTTTAAAAATCCTTGCAAGTGAGCATAGTGTAACTAGGTCATGAAACTGATGCCATATTCTTATAATGAATGTGTAACTTTTCAGTGGAACGTAATATGTTTTATACTTGCTCTTTTCATTGTGATTATAGAAACACTATTCACCATTTTTGGACTTGGGACTTGGAAGTCTTGGTTGGACAGTTTTTTTCACAATCTCCAAGAAAGCCATGTTACAACTCTATTTTACATAAATTAGCTATCTCAGCTGTGAAGATATATTAGGCATAGATTTTTTAATTTAGTTGTAATTCAGCAAGCAAGCTATTTTAAAGCTATCAGCTTCGATCACTCTGACTTAGTAAAGTTGTTCAGTGGATACAAGGGTCTTATTTTTTATGTTCTTAAGTTTCTCTGAAGTTTTTCTGCTCTAAATGAACTCTATTCTCCTTGTTAAAACTGAAGGACAAAGGGTCGCAAAGATTGAACTCAACTGGAAAAAAATTAAACTGACTTTAGTTTCAGCTAATATAATGTGGCATGGATCTGACATTTAATTCCCATTTGTTTACAAATACCAGACAATATGGAGCTTCTGAAACCTCAAGAGGGGCCCCTCTTAGAGAAGGAAAATATATTAAAAGAAAAGTAAAAATCTCTTTTATCTTTTTCCATTTCAGTACTCAAACTGTGATTTTAACCCATTTTATTTAATTCAAATTCTGTGTTAGAAAATAAATTTGAAAGCAAATATTTGTTTGATAAAATATGTAAGCTATAGAATTAGCAAATTGTCTAAATGAATAATATGTTACTGATCGATAATTATTAGTTGAATTTGGAAATTACATTACTCATTTATTTTAATAAGAGGCTGTTGTTACTTGAAACAAATGTGCAGTATTATGTGGAGAGACATGTTGGAACTAGGAGAGAGGTGGGATGAAACCCCAAAACTGACACCAGATAACCCTCTCAGTTCTTCATAAACTGGGCAGATACGGTTAGCCAGCAAATAAGGAGGAATAAAATTACTGTCATTGGGGCTTCCCTGGTGGCGCAGTGGTTGAGAGTCCGCCTGCCGATGCAGGGGACACGGGTTTGTGCCCCGGTCCGGGATGATCCCATGTGCCGCGGAGCAGCTGGGCCCGTGAGCCATGGCCGCTGAGCCTGCGCGTCTGGAGCCTGTGCTCTGCAACAGGAGAGGCCACAACAGTGAAAGGCCCGCGTAACTACTGTCACCCATGAAGAGTCTATGGCTACCTCTTCCCTGTAGCTTTACAACCTCCTTGAAGTGAGTGTTTTGAATATGGAAGTTAGAAAGTTTCACGCACTTTCCCAGATAGAACTTTAAGCTTCAAAATTTCTGGGTTGGAAAATAGCTTGAAGCCTTGTGATGATGAGGGAACGATTCCCAGGGCACTGAAATGTTCCCGAGATTACTCTATATTTGTCTATGACAAGGTGAAATGTTTTCATAGCGAACTCATTTATAGATCATGGGATATAATCTCGACTCGTGAGGTGCCTACTCCTCCCACGTCATCTCTAAAGGATCAGAGAGCCAAGAGTTTGGATGTCAAGTCAAAGTGATTGATGCATCTTTCTGACAACAGATATGAGGCAGGTAAATTATTATAAAAATGATCTGTCCTCCAGAACCTATAATTTCATTACTGCCTCACCACGGAGCAGCCTTCCCAAAGAATCCTGACACAAACTTTATAGGTCCATTTCATTTCATAATTTGCAAGTTGGTGTCATGTTCCAGAGTTTGAACAATCTTAGCTCACCTTAATATACTTTATCTTCAAAGCAGGTCATTTTGTCTGGGGATATTTCTAGGCTCGTCCCTATAGTGTGCCTGAGATTGGGATACCCACAAAACCTTAAGCCCCTTGGTGTGATTGCAGGTATCACCAGCCCAGATTGCAGCTTCCTTTAGGGAAAATTTTCACTTAGAACCCTTCATATATTTTCAAGTCAGAAGACGAACTTCAGGTGGAATCATCTCTACCTTTTAAAAGGTTCTGATAAAATGAATTGTCAAAAGAAAATAGTTTCAGTGTGTCTCAATAAAATTCCCTAATGCATATTTAAATACATCCTCTCTACCATATACCAATACATACCAATAAGTGTGAGGAGTGGTACAACTTTCATCAAATCATGAATGATTCTGTTACACAGGACAGTAAATACCTACTGACTTCACATTTGTAGAAATGAGACTTCATGCTGTGTTTTTTGCCATAAAAACAAAAATAAGCTACAGCTACAAAATGTCTTGCTGGAGTCATTGCACAGCAGGTTCTACTACTCTGTTGCTAATTCAGCGTCCCCTTCTCCCAACCCACTCAATCTGACAAGTTTTGAAGGAGGACAAAGTCTCAGGCTGTTAGAACAAACTAAAATCATAAAAAGGCTCAATAATTTAATATTTTATTGTATTTTATAATTTTATTATAAAAATTTCCAGAGTTGAAGAAATTTTATAGAGATGCCCTGTATACACACCATCTAAGTCCTATCATTATCATTGTACTATATTTGATTTGTCATATATTTATCCATGTATTTATCTGTCTATGCATCCACTGGCCAGATTTATGTTTTTCTTGGTGCGTTTCAAAAATAAATTGTAGATACTTTCCCCTTAAGGTGTAAGAATGTATATTACTAGATAGCCTTTAATATTGGCTTAGCTTTTCTTATGATGTAAAATGTATGTAAAACGGAATGCACTCATTTTAATTCACATTCTCTGAATTTTGCCATATACCTACATAACACAACTCTCTAGCAATGTACAGTCATCATCACCTCCACCCCCCAAAAGTTGCCTCTTGTCCTTTCCTAGTCAATCTGTGTCACATCCCCAGGTAAGAATTGTTATTGTTAATTTCCACTGTATATTCAATTAGCCTCTTCTAGAAGTTCATAAGTGTAGAATGATTATGCAATATGTACATTTTTTAATAGACTTTTTTCATTTAGTGTAAAGCTTTCAAAATTCATCCATATTGTTGAATATATGGGCAGTTTATTCCCTTTCTATTGCTGACTAAAAATATATCATCTTATGAATATGGTATAGTTTATTAATTGTCTTATCAATGGGCATTGTGGCCGTGTCCAGTTCTTTGCTATTATGAACATTCTTATACAAATTTTTATGACATTTACTTTCATTTCTTTTGAATAAATGTCTAGGATTAGAATTAATGAGCGGTAAGGTACATATATGTGTAATTTCCTAAAAAAATTGCCAAAATTTTTCCAAAGTGGCTTAGTATTTTGAAGTTCCACCAAGAATGTATGGAGATTCTTGTCGTTCTACATATTTGTCAATATTTCATGTGGTATGTCTCTTTTGCTTTAGTCACTTTGGGTGGTTATATAGCAGTAGCTTGTGGTTTTTATTTGCATTTTGCTGATATCTAATGATACTGAGCTGTTGACACCTTTCCATGTGCTTATTTGTTGTTTCCATATCTTCTTTTGTGAAGTGTCTGTTCAAAGATTTTGCCCATTTTTGTTATTGGACTGTTTGTCATTTTTACTATTGAGTTGTAGTTGTTTTCATAGTCTCCTATGATACTTAGATACCAGTACTTTGTCAAAAATATATTTTTGTAAATACTTTCACAAGGACTATAGCTTCTTTATTTATTTTCTTAAAGTTTCATTCTATAAGTTTTTAATTTTAATAAAGTCCAATTTATCATTTTTTAGAATTATTTTTATGACTTATCTAAGAAATATTTACCAAACCCTCCAAATCAAGAAAACATACTCTATAAGTATGTTTTCCTCTATAAGTTTTATAGTTTTAAGCTTTATATATAGACCTGTGTTCCATCTCAATTTAAAATTTTTTGTAGAGTACAAGGTAGGCATCAGTGTTACTATTATTATGCTTATGTACATATCCAGCAATTCCAGCAATATTTGTTGAAAGTCTTTTTTTGCCCCATCAGCTAGGTTTGAAGCCTAAGTTGAAAATTAAATTGTGTAAATGTGGGTCTATTTCTGGGCTTTGTATTTTCTTTTATTAATGTGTAGTTTGATTCTTATGCCAAAACTGCATTCTCTTGATTACTGTAGCTTTATAACAAGGTTTGAAAACAGGTGGTCTAAATACTCCAGATTTGTTTTTCAAGATAGCTTTCAATATTCTAGGTTCTTTGCTTCTCCATACACATTTTAGAATCAGATTGTCAATTACTACAGAAAATTTGCTGAGATTTTGATTTGACATTGTGTGGAATCTGTATATCTATTTGAGAGGAATTGACTTCTTACCAATACGGAGTCCATGACAATGACTTTTCTTACTGTTTATTCAATTCTTCATTTAGTGTAGAGGTCTTGGCACATATTTTGTTGTATTTATTTCTAAATTCTTTATGTTCCTTGACACTCAATAGAATTCTATTATTATTATTTTTTATTTTATTATTATCATTATTTATTTATTTATTTTTGGCTGCATTGGGTCTTCGTTGCTGCACGCGGGCTTTCTTTAGTTGCAGTGAGCGGGGGCTACTCTTCATTGTGGTGCGCGGGCTTCTCATGGTGGTGGCTTCTCTTGTTGCGGAGCACGGGCTCTAGGTGCATGGGCTTCAGTAGTTGCAGCACATGGGCTAGGGAGGCACAGGCCCTAGAGTGCATGGGCTTCAGTAGTTGGGGCTCATGGGCTCAGTAGCTGTGGCTTGCAGGCTCTAGAGAGCAGACTCAGTAGTTGTGGCTCCCGGGCTTGGTTGCTCTGTGGCATGTGGGATCTTCCTGGACTGGGGATCAAACCCGTGTCCCTTGCATTGGCAGGTGGTTCACAACCACTGTGCTACCAAGGAAGTCCTTAATAGAATTTTTAAAATATTTTGTTGATAGTATAAAAAAATCATTACTTTCTGTTTATTAATCCTGAATCTTGATATCTTACTGAATTCACTGATTAGTTCTGGTAATTATACTGTAGATTTCTGATGATTTTATATGTAAACAACATGCCTTCTGCAAATAGGTTTACTTCTACACTCTTACCTTTATGCCTTTATTTCTCACTTTCTGCAGTGGCCAGGAACTCCACAGAAGTGGTGAGAATGGGCATTTTTTTCTTGTTCCCTACTTCAGAGAAGGTATTCAAATTTTCAGTGTTAAATGTCATGTTAGCCTTAGGTTTTTCATGAATGTCCTTTTTCAGGTAGAGGAAATTTCCTTTTATTACCAAATTGCTACACATTTTAATTTTGAAGGAGTGTCAAACTATCAAATGCTTTGTTTCATTTATTGAAATTTAATTTGTACTTTTTCTTTGTTATTCTGTTAACACAATGGACTACATCAATTAACTTTGGAAAGTTCAATTGATCTTACATTCCTGTGACAAAATCTACTGGCTATGATACATTACCCTTTTATAATGCTGGATTTGATTTTCTACAATAATGTTAGTTAAGCTTGTCTATAGGTTTATAGGGGTACTATATCAGTCTCTAGTAATTATTTTATTTTAATTTTTTTTAATTTTGAAGTTGTTCCCTTCTCCTCTATATTGTGAAAGAACTTGTGCAAGATTGATATTATTTCTTCTTTAAATGTTTGAAAGAATTTACGGTGATATTATCTGGTTTTGGAGTTTTCTTATTGGAAAATTTATGAAAATGGGTTCAGTTTACTTACTAGACATAGAGTTATTCAAATTTTGCCCTTTGTTTCCTGTGTGTTTCAGTAAGTTACATTTTTCAAGAAAATTGTCCATTTGATCTAAATTATTGAAGTTGTTGGCAGAAAATTGTTCATAACCTCTTATTCTGTATGTACCTGCACTGATAACCATCCTTTAATTATTAATAGACATAATTTGTGTTCTTAACATCTTTTCTTGATCAATCAGCTTAGAAGTTCATAAATTTTGTTAATCTTTGCAACATTTAACGAAGGAAATTTTCTCTGTTGAGCTATTCTGCTAGAGGTCTGTTTTCTGTTTTATTGATTTCTGCACTTAAATTCATTATTTCCTTGGGATTTGTTTTGCTGTTGCTGTTGGGGTAGTGTTGTATAAAAATCAAAATAGGTAATTAGTGGTGCTATTAAAATCATCCATATCTTATCAATTTTTTGCTTGGTTGTTCCATAAATCAATCATTATTTTTACAGAATATGTCACACATTCTTAGCTCTTTGTATGTAGAGTAATTGGTTATATCCTGAACATTGTGAAAGTGACATTAGTCCAAAAATTGTTGACTTTTTGTTTGTATGGTTTAGTAGGCATTTAACTTTGTCATCCCTTAATGAAAATGCAAACTCTCTCTTAGGCAACTAACAAATCCCAGGTTAGGTCTTTTCTCTCTAGCTGAAGTCTGTCTCTAGCATGTGCAGTTCATACTAAGTGAGAGATACAGCAGAGTTTATATATAGAATTTGGGGCTCCTTCACTTTGGTTCTCTCTTCTCTCAGCTTCATCCTTCATTTTATAACCACTGTCATTGCCCCAAACTCTGTCTTCTGCTTTTTCAGGCTGAAAATACTGCATATTTTTTAAAGTATAGTTGATTTACAATGTTTCAGGCGTATAACAATGTGATTCGGTTATACATACAGATATATATTATTTTTCAGATTGCTTTCTATTATAGGTTGTTACAAGATATTGAATATAGTTCCCTGTGATATACAGCAGTTCCTTGTTGTTTATCCATTTCATATATAGTCCTGTACTACACTTTCCATTTTTGTGCCACAGAGATCTTCCTTAAAACTTAAAGCCAGCATACAACGGTAAAGCTAGTCCAAGCCATTTACTTTTTTTGATATTTGACTCCTCTCCTTAATCTGCTGTATTTGTTCACACTCCAGTGCCTTCGTATTTTGTTCAGAGTGATCTGTGTGAAGATAGGTGTAGCAGGAACTTCCTCAGACATACCAGAAGTGGAACCCCCCCCCCCCCCCCGCCAATTGTACTAACTCAGAAAGACTCATTATACTGATATTCTAATTGCTTACTGAAGTTTAGTTTTTCTAGTGAGATAGAATATATTTCACTATATATTTCTAGTGAGATAGAATATACCTGGTAAACTTATCCTTTGACAGTCAATTATTTCAAGTGTCAAAAGAGAAACAAATTTTATTACTTGACTACTTATTTTATATATAATTCAGTTGATAGTTGCTATTTATGTATCCTGTATTAAATTTTTTGACAAAGTTTTATAGATTTATTCAGAACAGGAATTGGCCAGTGGTGGTTTTCAGGTTAAATCTGGCCCACTGCCTATGTTTGTAAATAAAGTTTAATTTGAACGCATTTATTCATTTATTTGTTGAACACCTTACTCATTTATGTATTGTCTAGGAGTGCCTTCTCACCGTATTAGCAGAGTTGAGTAGCTGAGACAGAGACCATAGAGCCTGCAAAATCTAAAATATTTACTCTTTCTACATACTTTATAGAAAGCTTCACTAAACAAAATCTATAATATAATATAAACACCTCAAGGTGATTTTTTGCTAATAGAAGAGTCCAGAGCATGTACAAATTGTGCAGCTTGTATACAGGTGACAGATAAAGCTTCTTTCTAGTTAGAAAGCAGCCCTGTTAGACCTTATTGAGCTTTACTAGTCCCTCCCCAAACCACTGAATTGTGAATCATAAGATGTTTTATTTGAACATAATTATTTTTCTATTTTACTGTAATGATTTCCAATTTTTATAAAATGGAGTTATTAATAACTTCAGCTGTCCTAATATTGTGTGTATATTAGCATGCTCAGAATATAATTTTAAAGAAATTATAATGTATTTTCTTTATATTGTGGAACTAGCCTACATAAGCATAGAAAGGGCTCCTTCTTCATTAGTCCTATATGCCTTTAGTTTCATCATGTCTCCTATTTGCTGGTATTTCAATATTGTATTTTTAAAAGCACATTGCCAATGAATGTAAGGAATCTAGTAATCCCTTATTTCTCATAGTGAATGACTAAACAGTTTATAATAGTGTATTTCTCAGAGCAAGTTTCTCTTATGATTTTCATTGGTCGTTGTTCAGGTAAATGTTCTCTATTATGCTCCCTATAATTGTTTTTTTCTGATGGACTTCATCACTGAGTTGAGTTGGGGATTTAAAGAGTACAAAGCAAAAGAAAAGGACGGAAGAAAATTTACCTTCCCGTATGTATATAATTTTTCTTTTAGACTTTTACTGAATTTGTCTATATTCATTTGGGCAGAACACCAGGGAATGAAGTGAAAAAGACTGTCTGCTCCCCTAATATTATTCAAATTTTATCCCACTTTTAACTTCTAATTTTAAGATTCATGTGAATACTAGCATTTGTAAAGTTACATGCTCTGTATCTGTTTCTTCCAACCAATTTCCTTTCTGAAAAATATTGAATTTCGTTTTACAGGGTCTGCTTTAAAAAGAAAAATCACAGGATACAATAAATTCATTTAATCTTCCTAAGTCCACATTTGGCCTTAATCTCCTTGTTCATTTTTGGACACAAGTATCCAGAATAGAATTTTATTTTCCTCAGAGCAGAGAAACACTTTCTGTGGCTTTCATGTTTAACAACTCAACAACCTTTTGCTCAAGATTAAATACTTCATTGTGTCTACGGGCAGTTGCATATTTATTACTCTCGAGGCAGTGGTATTTGAAATAAATGGAATCGAATGACTCTGTGAAATAGTTTCTGAAATCCACATATCATGAGTTGCTCTATCTCAAAGGAAAAGAAAACATTTCCAATCCCCACTATAAGAACAGTCCATGTGAGACATGCCAAGGCTATAATAGTAAAGGACATTTTAATACTGGTCATTGTGTCTCAGTTCCTTTCTTGCTGTTGGTCGGAATTGTTGGAATCATAGAAGTGGTTCTCCATATTTTTTTTTCTTTTCTTAAGACTGAAAGTATCTATTTCTCAGGATTTTTAAGTTCACATATTAAAATTTTACAACATCCTTCAAGTACTAGTTAATCATCTTTGTCATGTGACTATTCGCAAAAGTAAGTTTGGAAAATAAACATATATATGATATTTATATAAAATATTCATATGGAATAAGAGTATGTATTTTTTGACTCATTTATATTATTAATTTCAAAGCTCAATCCCACCATACTGACATCCATACTTTTCTGACATAAGTCCCAGGACATGACTACACCTAGGGCTTTTCTTTTACTCTTCCCTCTACCTAGAATTTTCCACCAAATATATGTGCAAGATTTTTCCCTCCTTCTGAAGGTCTCTGCTCAAAATACCCTCATAGAAAAGTCACCCATGACTCCTATCCTCTTTCTCTGTCACCTTCCTTCATTATGTTTCCATAATTTTATCGCCCCCTATATAGTGTCTTCATTTGCCTGTTCGTTGTCTGCCTTCCCTCACTAGAATGTTAGCTCCATGAAAGAAGGGCCAAATCATACATATATGGGTATATGTATCTCCACAGACTTACAACAATATGTGGAACAAAGCAAATGGATTGCTTGAATGTCGGATAAATCTTTTTTTGTTGCATACTGAACTCAGTTAAACACCCTGAAATTATTTAATTATATAGTTTGTAATTAAGTTATAAGTGTAAAACGTAATTAAATGATTATAATTAGAAAAAAAAACCCTTTAAATTCTTCAATGTAAAATAGTCCTCTTTCAAAAATAACTTTTAGGGAATTCTTCAAAAGTGAGGCATTGGGCTTCCCTGGTGGCGCAGTGGTTGAGAGTCCGCCTGCCGATTCAGGGGACACGGGTTCGTGCCCCGGTCTGGGAAGATCCCACATGCCGCGGAGAGGCTGGGCCCGTGAGCCATGGCCGCTGAGCCTGCGCGTCCGGAGCCTCTGCTCCGCAACGGGAGAGGCCACAACAGTGAGAGGCCCATGTACCGCAAAAAAAAAAAGAGGCATTGCCATAGTTTTATTTTAGTAACTCTTAAATCAGAAAGCAACCTGTATTCTCAACAATACTTATCAACAGTGTGTTAAGTAGTCAATACACTGAGTGAGCAAAAAATGTTAAATAAAATAATGGCTTAAATATGTCAGAGACGTGTATGAATATATTTAAATGAATAAAGTAAATAAATAAAAGTCAATGTTTTATTGCTTAAAATGATAAATTGCAGTTATCTCTAAATTTTGTTGCTCTAATGATTCTAATTTCTTATCAATGGGGAGAGTTCAGTTACTATTTTGTCTTGCTAGTCGGTCAAATTTTTAAAGTAAATAGGTGTCTAGGATCATGTTTGACTATGCCTAAATTCCTAACTGATCAAATATTTTTACTTGTGTAGAAATATTTTCTGTTTCTCTCAGAGTTTTTATGCTTCCACCTTGCCAGTAGTGTTAGAATTAAATCTTTTTAGCAACAACAACAACACAAACAGAGCTACTTCTTCATTTTAAGAGATGACCATGCTTTTTTGGGCAAATGATGTTTTGCTACAACAAAAACGCTTAGTTACTGAACCATGGAAGTTGAGGTGAGAACTGAACCCAGAGGTATCCTTCTAATTCCGTTTATCACTTCCTTTTCGTTTTCACCATACATCTATATTATATATGTGGATGGTTGTCTTTATCACATATTCAACTCCAGGCATTTCAACAACCCTGCTTTCCTATTGTCATGTGTGTGTGTGTTTCTTAAACAAACCACATGATTCCTTTGCCATGTTCCCATGACAAAATTTATCTCTTCAAATCTCCTTCAAAATGATTTCTCCTAAATTTTATTTATCTGTTTGTGTGGAGATTCATTTCAATTTACATTTGTAGTCATTATGTTCTAAGGCAGTATATAGAGAACTTAGTATTATTCATGAACCCCTTTTAAGTATTTTTCGCCTAAAAATCACTGAGTGCCTACACTTTTTTAGAATTTTTGTGTGTTGAATTGAATATTGTCCTTATTTTTATGTGATTCTGTAGATTTCTTTTTTCTTGATCTTTTCTTGTCTTTCCCTAGAATTTCTCTATAATTCTTTGGATCAGGTTTGGAAAAATCAGAATATTGGCAAAACTATCTTGTTGTTTTCCAAATATTTTTAGTTCATGCTATATTTTCAAATACTCTGATTTTGGGCAATTTACTAGAAGGAATCACTAGCTAGGTCAGTAATGATTATAACATAACATTCCTACAGTGTAGCAAAATCTCACCATGTCTGTGTGTGTGTATGTGTGCAACCACTGTTACAATATTATTCACTCTTGCTATATGAATTTCAGTGTTTATTTCTTTGATATTATTGTATTATATATTCATAAATCAAACTTTGGTCTCCATAAATAGATGATTTTTTCAACAACCTGATATGCCACTTATTTTAAATCTTACTGCATGTTATACTTCATTCTATCCAGCACTGTTTAACTTGCTCAGCTCAAAATCCGCCTGACAGGTATTTGTGTAATAATATATACATTGTGTTGTTCAGAAATTAATTTTTTATATGGATGAGATCTTGGTTGCATACATGTGACAATTCTGCATTTCACCAGTATGCCATGACACTCCACATAAGTGGAGAACCACTGGTTGAGAATCCTGGCTTTTAAGTCAGTTATGCTTAGGTATGAATCTAATCTTCCATGTATACAGTGTCCTTTGTCAACTTAGAAATCACCTCTGTGATTCCATTATTCCTCAATAAAACATGGATTTTTGTAGTACTTCCATATTGTGGCAAGATATATGTTAAATGAATAATATAAAGTTTTAGCATAGCAAACATTAATAAATGCTAATATATTTTAGCTATTATTATTATAATTATAGCTATAGTTCTGAGGCTCCTAATAACTGCTATTTTCCCATCTCCATGAAATGCACTTGAACTGTTGGCATCCATTTATCATCTTGGCATCACAATTCACAGTGAAAAGTATGAAATTCAAATCTTTGATACCAACCACTTAACCAGCTGGTTAATTCTTATAATCACCTTCCTATTTCTAAGTTAAAAGTTGCCCAAATTCACTGCCTGGATCCTTTAAGTTCTTGACTCAGAACTTCAGAATACTGAAGATTTTGTATTTCCACATCACAGTATTTAATGGAGTTTCACAGGGTTTGTGTTATATGTTAAAAAAAATTAGGGAAAAGCAAGAAAAAAGAAAGAGAGAGAGAGAGAGAGAGAGAAAGAGAGAGAGAGAGAAAGGAAGGAAGGAAGGAAGAAAGGAAGGGGGAAAGAGAAGGAAAGAAGGGAGGAAGGAAGAAAGAAAAGGAAGGAAGGAAGGAAGGGAGAAGGAGGAAGGAAGAAGAAAGAAAACGTAAAGATAGGGTTTATCCCAGAAATGACATATTGGCTGCATCAGTTACATAATTTGCCTTCCCTTTTTATCCATCAGTAGTATTTACCAACCACTTGCATATCTTCCTCTTTCTCCTATATCTAGAAACAAGATTATTCTGTTAGCTATCAACTGTTAATTCTGCAAGCAACTTTTTTAGAAGGTTTGAATTTATTGTCCATAAGTAAAATGTAAAAACTTATACTTTCAAAAAATGTTTTTTATAGTGATTTGAATATGCATTTTTGACTTGACTTTTGACCTTCTGACTCCCAACACTAAATATAGTTTTATATTATCTCATGGATGGTGTAAACAAGTTTCTAGGATGATTACTAGAAACATGGAAAAATAGAGGTTTACACCAAGTAAGATAAAAATGACAGTATTTGCATGTCAGACAGATATAAAAGACTCAGTCATGCTAGGATGGATATTTACTACAGCTGGAAAAACCAACCAGAGAACTATGTTCCAGGGAGGACACAGTGGATACACCATTTACCAAACCAATTAGAAATCTGCTAGTGAGATTCACTAAGATACTCATGAGTTGCTTCCTTCTAGGCCAGGGCTGGCAGTAAAGGGATGCCTTTACGATACTGGGCTCACTGATACTGATGGGGATAACAGGATTCCAAGACATTGGCCAGGTGGCAGCATTTAACTGTTAAAGGATCTTTGTTAAAAGTGTTCAAAATGTCTTTGAGTACATATTATGTGACCACTGATAAGGTGAAAGTATAATTGTCAGAAACAGCTCAGATTTACTCGGACTAGAAATCAGTATACAGTTGCAGTCTTTCCCCAAAACTGTGAACTCTCCTGCTCTCTGTCATCATATAGTTTGAACCAGGACCTGCTGAACATCTCAAAGAATGTCTCATTGTTCCATCATACTAATGATGTCATGCCATTAGACTGGATAAACTAAATGAAACGTATACTGGGGTCCTTGGTAAGAATGTGTGCTACAGAAAGTGATAAACTCCATGAAAATTCAGACCTCTGCAACATATTAAAATAGCTGTGAGGCATGCAGGGATGTCTGCTTTCTAATGTCTGGATTCTAATTGCATCTGGTACTTCCAACCACAGAGAAGAAAGTACAATGCCTTCTAGGCTTCTTTGGGTTCTGACCAGCATATACCATGGCTGGAAATACTGTTTGGACCTATATACTAGGTGAGAAAAAAGGCTGTTAGTTAGTGGGGATCACAGAAGAAAAAACTCTGCAGTACATTCATGCTGTGCCACAAGTAGCATTGCTTCTTGTGCCATATAGCCCAGCAGACCTTGTGGTATTAGAAGGTATTAGAAGACCCTGTGGCTTTTGTTACAAGCCCAATGGGAATATCTAAAACAGACCCCAGATTTATGGAGCAAGCCTATGCCATCTACAGTGCCATATTATATACCTTAAAAAAAACCTTGTGTGTTTCTAGGTCCTGAGAATGACTACTAATGAAATCTAAAGTCATCATGCAGTCAAAATGGCTTACTATGAGCTGGATTTTTCTAAAAACTTGGGCAGCACCAGCAACCATCTATCTAGTAACCTGGAATTTGTACATATAGGATCAAGCATGAGCAGGTTCGGGTGGTATAAGTCAGCTACATAAATACTTGGCCCAGAATCTCACATCGTCTACAATAGTTGAATCAGAGCCTCTTCTTTAGCTGATACCTATGTCTGTATGAGGGATATCATAACTTAATTACAGTGGAAAGAAATGCCTGAGATTGGTTTACAGGTGGGTCAGCTGAAAATGAATGGTGATTACATTATAGCCCTACTCAGGAGTGACCTTGAAGGACAGTGGTAAGGAAGAATTCTCCTAGTGGGCAGAGCTTTGGGTGGTACGTTTCATCATCCACATTGTATGGGAAGAGAAGTGCCCCAAGGTAATGGATTCATAGACGGTGATGAGTGACTCTTTGGCTGGTCAGAGGCCAGGGAGGAGAGGGCTCAATTTCCTCTGTTCAGTCCTACTTCCTTTTCTTCCTTTCCACAGATGCTGATATCAAAGCAAACCTCTAATAAAATCTCTGCACACATGTTTATCTCAAAGTCTGCTTTCCAGGGAACCCAACCTGCCACAAAGCCCATGGCCCACCCGTGGATGCCTTCAAATCCAATTGCTAACGTGTTATTTTACCAGCCACAAACTAAGGGGTACAAAAACACAGCTTTCTTCATTTTCCTATAACTGCCTAGAGTATAATTAGGGGGGTGGGAATCGAGGTAAGTGTCAAAGCAGAAAACTTAATTTAGTCATTTTCAGGTAGAACTCATCCATATTTTTATTTCTTATTCATTGCATGTAACGTAGTCAAATTCTAAATGTCTTCCTTCCCTCTCTTTTACTCATTAAACTGATTCTAAATTCTGAGACTAACGGGAAACTTGGATGGTTCTTAAGCTCTCCTGCACAAATATCTCCTAGTGTATACAGTCATACATGGTGACTTTTGGACTTCATCATTTCTGCTTCTTAGCTGTTGACATTGCTCCACTAGGACAGGAGTGGCTGTCGGGGTGGAGATGTGTCACTGAGTTCATTGCATCTTCATCTGGCCTCTTGTTCATATGGTCTACCCTAATATCTTAGGCTACAATGGCTTTATCATGATCACAAAACCCCTCTTTGGCTGGTAGTTTGCTTCTCCAGCTGTTTGGCTTATTCTTTGGGGGAGTATGAAATATTTCTACTGCTCCTCTATGTCTTTGTCAAGCCTCAAGGGCCTCAGGCTGTCATCATGCCCTCCCTGGCCAACTTCAGATGCATCTCTCTCTATTCTCCTGCCCGCTCACAGTGATACCTATGGCAACAGCCACCCTCTGAGAGTTCCAGTTCCAAAAGGCAGCACTAGTGGCAGGTACTCACAGATCCCTAAGATTAAAAAGGCGCTCCAGTATTACTGCACGATGGTTGTTAAGATGCGTAAGGCCCAGGACCTGTCATAATGGTGTCAAACCATGTTTATCATCCCTGGCACATAGATGCTTCGTCAAGTCTAGAATGTGAAAATTATCTCATATTGGCAAATGTTCTTCCCATATCTATTGTTTATGGCATAAACATCACTTTGGCCTTCAAAGCCAGATCTCAACTTATTGTTTCTTCACAAAGCTTCAAAAATTCCTATTTAGAGATCTAAAAGTTAAGATTCTTGGCATACATGCTCTATCAACCATCCACTGAAGGCAGTGTGTGTTAGATCTCTTCCTTTGCCCCTCAAGAGATAAGCAAGGCAGAGTATACCTGTGAGTTTGCCCCTGTAGAACATTTCCCCAAATTCCTCACCCAGCTTTGTCCAGAAGGATGGCGTCTAGCTAACATGTGTACTGTTTCCCATGCCCTCTGTTTTTCTGTTGGACTCCCCAAAGGGGAGTTGCAGCAGAAGGGTAGAGGGAAAAGGCATGAGATCAGGGTATTTCCCCCTAGCTCTCTCCCTGCAGGGCTGTCTGGAGTGGAGCTAGCTGTGGCCTAAGACACTGCTTCTCTCAAGGCCACAAACTCCCCACACAAGCTTCCTTCCAAATCCCAGGAAGTGCACCCATCCTCCGTGCTTTTGACTTGGTGTGCTAACTGCTTACCTGCAAACCTGCAACTAAACTACAGGTTACTGCACTACCACTTGGGGTTCCTGCATACCTTCCCCTCTGTAGATAATTAGTTCTTAAAATAAATCCACTCTTAAATTCTTCAAGAGTGACATCACTTTTCTGTTTGAAGAAAGTCCTCACTGCTGCCTGAAGGGTGAAAGGTTACCGATAATAGGAAGTCACTGGAAAAAAATATTTGTTAATATGAAAATGCTATACATCCCCTTAGGCTGAACAGTTACAGACAATAGTTATAATATTTCAACCATGTTTTCAGTTGTGAAAAAAAATAGAAACCTCCTCTAAATTTCTTTTGCTCTTCAGGATTTCCGTGCTCAGAGAATGGCTACTACATTCTGGGAGCATCCACATCATATTATCAGGTCTATGACCATTCACCAGCCCTTCTCTCTCATCTTTCAAGAAGCTAAGCATGTATACCCTTTATATGGTTTTCTTCCAAGCCTATGTGAATTTCTGTTTCTACCCCTGGGACTTGTCACTTAGGAGTGAGTCTATTTTCTTAAACTGCCAATGTTGCCTGAACTTCTGTGATATTGGGACATGTTCTGTTTTTCTATGTGCAATGGTAAAGAAGTACCCTTGTGCAGTTGCCTTAAAATTATCCCCATTTTTAAAGGTGACTGAGTTCCCATTCTAGTCCTGAATTTTAAAAGCAGAACCAATCCCTTGCTCATTGAATTCCTGGGGCAGGGGAAGCCAATGACAGAGCTTCCTCTTTGAGACCCATCCCACTTCTAAAACTAGTCTCCCTCAGATCCTTTTTTAGCTCAGGCAGACTTTATATAAAATATGTAATTTTGGTCACATTTTTTCCCTCGTGTCTTTTTGTGCCACTGTGGTGGTAAAGCGCCAATTCCCTCAGAGCATTTTTTCCTATCTGCTTGTCATAGAAAGTTCTAATGATCTTTTCAAAATGCAAGTTTGATCATGTCATTGCTCCTGCTTAAAATACTCCAATGGCTGCCCTGTAATCCAAGGATTACATAATATATACAAATTATATAAATATATATATATATATATTTCACATATATAAATCTTTCACATGGTCTGGAAGATATTGCATAGTCTGGCTCCCGAGGCATTCTCTATCTTGTTTGCTATCTTGTCTGTGTATTGCTACCCAATATTGACCTAATATTGATTTCTTGGAAATATTATGCTCCCTCCCATATGCTTGCATGTTCTCTTTCCTCTATATTCCCCTTTTCATACCAGCTCTCATTTTTAGTTTCAATCTCAGTTTAAGAATTTCTCTCAGGGAAACTTTTACTGACTTCCCAGTTTAAGACAACTCCTTTGTTGCATCCTCGCATATTACTAATATAGACATAATCTTTGTCCTATACTTAAAATGAGTCATAACATTTATCTTTATAGTTATCTGTTCCAGTTTTGAAAAGAATCCAATTCAATTACTCTCCAGTCAATCATTTGGTTGATATTTGTCTCTACTACAACAGTATAAACTCAGAACAAAAACCTTGTCAGGTAAGACATGATAAGTTTCACTATTGTTTTCCCAACACCTAGCAGAGTGCCTGAAACATGGTGGGCTTTCAACAAACAACATGGGATAGGAATAGTTATATGTCAACCTTTGCTCATGCCTTCCTCCTTTGCACTAAGCTTCGGTCCACCTTTCATTTACTCTCAAACATGCATAATCTTTTCCTTTCTTTGCATATTATTTTTCTTTTCACTTTTTTTGCCTAGCTCCATTTATTTCTTCAAGCCAGAGTTTAAATATTGCTTTCTCATAGAGATATTCTTGGATCAAAAGTTATGAAATAGGTCCACTGATATTTTTCACTTAACATATATACATTTCACTCACAGCAATTACTTAATGTATTTGTTCCTCAGTAAACTGTCATAATCATAAGGTATGAAAAATGCCCTTTTTAGATACCACTTTGAACACCTCACACCTAGTACAAAACCTGGCACTCCACAGGTGGTTGCTGCTCATAGCACTACTTATGAAGTTGCAGGGTTCCCGAATTAATATACTTCAAGAGGATTCTTACAGTGAGATGTGTTTGGGCTGTGTCATCAAAGAAATGACATTATTGACAAGGTAGATCTAGGGCTATTTCTTATATTAATGCCGATGAAGGAGACCGTTATCTTGCCCAGAAAGGTAAAAAACATTGCCAGGGGCATCTGAGAAGCCATGCCTTGTAATCCAATGTTCTCCTAACTTCTAGTCACGCAGAGCTTGTTTCGTACAGTCCAGTCATTTCTATTACATTTCTATTATTGTGCAACTTCTACGGAAGGCTCATTGTCTAGGGTATTCTGTAGGATAAAAGGAAATGTAAGACATATTCCCTGAGTTCATAATGCTTATGGTTATGTAGATGAGACTGCAAACTAACATTATGCTATTAAGGCCAAAAATTTACAGTGTAAACACAAAGAGCAAATGGTCTGGTTTTGAAATGTAAGAGCTTAAAGAACAAAGTGATCACTAGAGGTCAGAAGAGACAAAACAAATCAAATGTCTTGAAGGAACTAGGACTTGAGATTTTTCCTGAAAACTGAATAATATTTGCTGTAAAGGTCAAGGAGGATAGTGTTCCTGGATGACGTTTACAGAATTATTGACCATTGCAAAGCCCCGGTTTTAAAAAATAACATCAAAATAAATAAATAAATAAAATAAAATAAAAAATAACATCACCTCTGCCATCTGCAGTCATAGATATGCAAAGTCATACCCAGTGAAGCCACATCACCTCTTGAGCTCCCCTGCCGCCCTACTTACCATTCACATTTCAGGTATTGCTTTTTAAAAATAAATTAGAATATGTTATAAACACAAACTTCATTATGATTGATTCAATCCTATTTTTGTCTCCTAGAGCCAGAAGAGAATACATTATTTATTGATCTCTTACCTACATTCTTCTGCTTTACTATTACTAAATGAATTTTGACTTATGAAGAATGACCCATGGAGTCAAGTGTCATCTCCTACTCAATAGAGTGCTAATTCCTGTTGCTAAAATGGTCTTTTTCTTATCCTAGAAATGTAATGCATATGGTACTTATTATAGGATTTCAATAAAATATTGATGCACTCATACCTTATCCACTTAAAGGATGTGAGGTCAAGGGTTCAAGAAGAAGGTAGTCTATTCAGAGCTTCATCATAGAAGGATGCTCAAAAGGCAGGGGCTCTGGATGGAAGAAAGAAGGATTCCCCACTGTCATGCGTTTCATGGATTTTTCTCTAATAAGGTTTGTGCCATCTAACAGTTCTGGAAGGGACTCCATGAAGTGGGAATTTGAAGTAAAATTTATTATATTACGTTAAACAGGCCATATTGAGATCTTTTAACGTGATTATCATTTTATGCTATTGTATTATTATTTCTTTATTTCATACTTTATATTTACAGGAGTATAGCACAGAAAGTATAAAATCTGCTTTAGATAGCAAGTTCTAATTAATGGACTTAGCCTATGTTAGGTGAAAAAAGTCTTTATTATTAGAGCCAGACAAAATCCCTTCACTCAAATATCTATGCACAATATTAACTGCAAATTTTAAATTTTTATAAAAATTGCAAAATAATTTATTGAAATGACTGAACTATTTGAAATGAGAAACACACATTTTTAAATATATCTATTTTTTTTTTAATGAAAAAGACATTCAGTAGGTTCTGGTACCATGGTCCAATTTTCCTCCTAATGATCTGGTGTAATTATCTGAATAATTTATTTTCTAATTTGTCCTTTTGTGAAGATTCAAGTAAAGTTCTTGTGCTTTGCTATCTAGGCTGGATGTCTGCCTCAGGGGTCTCAGTTCTTGCTTTATGCAGTGGGTCAAAGTACAGTCTTTAAAACACATTTTTTTCAGGTGTCTTCTACGGACAGCTTTGCTTCCTTCCAATATATCCTGCAAAATGCTGGCTTGCTGTTTGACTATTTAATGGTGAAGTTGTATCTCTTAGCCTGTGTCTAACCTGAACTTTCTGAATCACTGTGATTGACAGAATTTTATCTGCCGGCTGCATTCTTACATCTGCAACTTGCTTTCTGCTTTTTATGAGTGTGTGAGCAATATTTTTAATCCTTTGGGCTGGAAGCAAGTTTTTATTTAGCTTAAGAGCTGAAAATAATTACCCGGTTCTTACCTAGCTCCACAGCATGTCCTTTCTAATAAATTAAATAACCTTTCATCAATAACGATGGCTCTGGATCTGTTGTTTAATCACCTCATGACCAGTTTTATGTAGACTATACCTTTTCAGATACATTATTTAACTTGATCTTCATCTGATATGTTAGGAAAAGAAAAAAAATATACACGTACACAACGCGACATATAGGACGTGATGTGTTTCTTTTTATTCTGTTGCTTTGGTCCCTGTAAAACTATTCCTTCAGGCTAAGGTGTCTGGGGCTATTGCCTCAGATAGGGAATTACGTAGCAGGATACAGAGAATAGAGTGAAATTACACACTTCTAAGTATCTAAATAGCCTTGAAAAGCAGGGTTTTGATTTGCAAGGACAAATCTTTTTAAGAGAGAAAAGGTTTTGGACTTTAGAAAGCCTGTTTTTGCATATCAAAAGCAAAATCCTAAAGGAATCAAGGCTTAGGGCTTCTGCCACTATAACTTTTTTTTTTTTTTTCTTGAAAAGCCAATTCCCCCATTTCTTTACCAAGCAAAACTAGAAAGATAGGGGAAAGCAATTAATTATTGGCTGACATGAATTCAGAAATTGGTTCAGGCCTATCAGACACTCCCTCCTCAGGCAGTGGGAAACAGCAAAAACCCAGACAGGGTTTGGTTTGAATAAAGGGCTGCGAGAGCCCTATATGTCACTTGCCACTGACACCCTGAGAAATGGGGAGACTTGTAGAAAAATCTCATGTGCCAACATCCTGTGGAGGCAGGGTTGTTGACATAGTGTCAAGAAAGATTTAGGCAGAGAAGGCCTGAAAAAGCTTCCAGTCCCCGTGGGTCAAATTAGGGAGAATACTCAAATGAGAAGGTAACATTTACCATTCAAACTGGAAAACTTCTAAGAATAGAAGTGTGCATGATTATTTATTAAGCTAGCATAAACCATCCAGTCCAGGGAAAACAGAACATTATAGTAACCTTATAGAGGAGCCTAAATGTTCTAAAAGAGAACCAGAGGATCCAGTATGAAATCACAAATGGCACAAAATAGACTATATTTGATGCTGGAACTATGAATATCTCTTTAGATGCCAAAGGGAACAGATACTGGTAATGAAAGGTCATGGAGGGAGTATAGACATCTTAAAATATAATACCATTGAACAGAAAATGACTACACATATGCAAAGATTCCTATATCCTCTCAAAAAAAAAAAAATCATCAATAGTCAATCTAGGGGCTTCCCTGGTGGCGCAGTGGTTGAGAGTCCATCTGCCGATGCAGGGGACACGGGTTCGTGCCCCAGTCCGGGAAGATCCCGCATGCTGCGGAGCAGCTGGGCCCGTGAGCCATGGCCACTGAGCCTGCGCGTCTGGAGCCTGTGCTCTGCAACAGGAGAGGCCACACAGTGAGAGGCCCGTGTGCCGCAAAAAAAAAAAAAGTCAATCTAAGAAAGAAGCAGAAAATTTTATTTGAGCTAATCTGAGAATTATAACCCAGGAGATAGTCTCTCAGAGAGCTGTTTTTGGAGAGATAAAGGGGGAGGCCAGTGTCCATGTGATTCTGCTGAAGGGTATATGTGCATTCGAGCACATATCTCAGCATAAGGTCGCTGCTAGTCACTAGGAACAGACATCTTAGCTAAGAGTTTTAGTGCTTTTCTAAGTGTGGGAAGATGCAAGAAACTGGGTTTATAAAATTTTCTCTTGAAAATATCTATCTGAAGATTTGTTTTACCAGTTTTGCCAGAGCACAGACTGGCTCATACTGGTCTTTACCTTGAATTCTTTTAGGGTGTATTTTTATGTCAGCCACTGCAGTGGCTAATGACTTGATTCTTGTAGAACTGGATGGTGGGCAACATTCTTTATTTTACAATCCCTTCCCTTCAGGTCTTAACTGCAGCCAAGGTTTGGGAGGCATTTCGTGATCAATTAATCCCATGGCGCTAGGAATGCTTACCCCCAGGTCAGGCGAGGTATTCATTTTGTTGATGGGCCACTCAATGTGCAATTACTGGACTAGCCCCTGTTAACAATGACAAAAAGCCTCTGGACTGCCTGTCTTACTAGTCTGTTATGATCCAGGGAAATGGTTCCCTCTTGTTGCTTCTTCCCATAGCTACAGTTACACTATAACAATGATTGCTCTTATAGAACCATATTTTTGACAAACTGTTTCAAGTCGCCTAAATCATCATTAATTTTATTTGAGGCTTAGTCACGTATTTGCTAATGCAAGTGCCACCCCTTATAGGATTGAGAAAGGAATATTATCTTCTAAGGAATTACATGGCTGCCATGGGAAGAAGAAAAATTGATCTTTATGGTTGAGCAGGTATTTCTGCCTCTGGGGAGGTCTGGTTAACACATAACACAGATGCACAATGCACACTAGAGGGGAAGGAGGAGGCCAAAGCGCAGAGAAAAAGTTTTATTAACTTTTTCATGTCTTACCTTAAAGTGTGAATTTTTATTTCATCAATCCTAGGTAAGACCATGTAACATAGAAGATAGACAAGGAAGCAGAGAGTCAGAAAATTATAAAAAGGCTAAGAGAACTATTCAGTATTTAATATTAAGTTTATACTTACCAGCTAACAGATGTATGATGACTTGAGTCAGAATTTAAGTTATAGAAAGTCAGTCTTACTTTTATTTACCTGAGTTTTTGGCTTCAGTACAGGAAGTATTCATTCCATTTGTTTAGACGAAGAAAGTGAGTCTCAAAGTCATTTACAGACCAACCCCAAATCTTAAAGCATGTGAGGCACGGTTCTGGGACAGGAGCTGCATCATCTGGTTCTTTGTGCAATATTCACAATAATGTTTATTTCTTTTATTTCCCTGCTTTTGCTAATGTAATTATCCCTTAATCCACACTCTCATAAATGTATCTTCTTTTCCTTGAGACTGGGAGTAAGTTTGGGGGATCAGGGTGGGATTCTGGATTGTTGTAATCAAGATAATATGTAATTGTTTTGACATTTTATTTTATTTTATTGACAGTAAATATTTCTAGTAAAGGGTCTGGCTTCTTATTTTTTCATGTTTCTTCCTAACTCTTATCACTGTCTCTCAAAATCTAGTCATATTTGCATGTATTTATTATCCACCCTCTACTCCATCATTAAAATGTAACTTCCATAAAGGAGGGAAACTTGTCTTTTTTGTTCACTTTTATATTTGTGGCTGAAACACTGCTGCACACATAACAAGCACAGAGTAACAAATTGTTTAACCCATTCATTAATGAAGAAGCAGTTGAGCCTCATCAAGTGTGACACTAGAACAAACAGAAAGCTGACTGATTAATTTCAAGTTTAATTTTCATGAGTACCATTTAATTAATTATACTGCACGTGAACACACGATTATAGGTATCTCTAGAAGGGTCATTCTCAAATTCTATCATGCTTAATGATCACTTGGTGAACTAGTCAAAAGTGTAGATCTTCAAACTCATCATTAAAAGTTCTGCTGTAGTGGATTTGGGGGAGACCCCCCAAAGTCACTTAGCAATCATTTAATAAATACTCTAAAGAATATGGTCAAGTTATCATTTCAATTCAGGCTCCAGAGCTTTTAGTCAGATTTCCCTAACTATGTAAGGTGAATTTTGTATACCTGCTAGCATATTCTCCCCACTATTTGGTACTGATTTTTATTAAGTATACACCAATAAAATATACACCAATTTCATACTATATTGAAAAATATGGAACATGAAATCAACTTTGATAAAAAAGTAGCATGCTTTTGACTGACATTGCATGCAGACAGGGCCTACATTTTAAGCATGTTCAAGTGGTGAGTTCATGAGATAGATTTAGTAATCTGCAACGAGTACTAGATCTAGTATCCAAAGAGGCATATTCGCAAACAAACTGGGATTGCATTTTAGAAGAAAACATGTGTTTATAGCAAAAGGTCACAAGGATGATAGGAATATGTTAATCACAAAGTTTGTTCTGCTATCTGTTCTCAAGAGGACACACAGACATGAGCTCTGAACTCTAGATGTAGCTTACCCTACATATTCTGATACTATATGTCAATACATCTTACTTGGATTTACTCTAATAGATATTTAGTTTCCAAGGTCATGAGAAGGATGTAATTATAACATGAGCACATCCATAAAAACTTATGGCACAGTGTATTCTAACATGAACTGTCTGTTGTCTTCATTTGATTAGATCCATTAGCAGCTTTTTACATAGTTGACTTCTGATACTGGCAAGACCTAAATCTCTAGCTCAGACCTACCTCTCCACCAAACTCCTAATTCATATATCCAATTCCTTAGTAGATATTCCCATTTGAAAGTCTAATTAGGCACCTCAAAATCGATTTAACTTATCCCAAACTGAATTCCTCATCTTCCTGCAACCATATATGTTCTGTCAACAGCCTTCCCCATCACAGGTGACAACTTTTCCATCTCTTCATAAGCTCAGTTCCCAAACTATATTTTTATCTTTGAGGACTTTCCTGTCTCTCATGCTTACTTATAATCTTCTAAGAAATCCTACTGGCTCTGCTTTCCAAATAGATACTATTTCCAATACTTTTCACTTCTTCACAGCTACCAAACTGATCCAGGCCTTCTTCATCACTTCCCTTGTTTTCTGCAATACCCTCTGAAAATGTCTCTGATCTTCTACCATTGTTCCATTGTATTTTATTTTAAACACAGAAGCTGGAGGAAGCCATTAAAAGCATAGCTCAGAATACATCACTCCTCTTCTTAAAGTCTATAATGGATTCTTATTTCATTTACAGTAAGTCAGAATCCTGAAATTGACCTATAAGACCCTATGTGATCTGACTCTACTTAGGTCTCCTGAAAACTTTCCCCCTCTTTCACTTCCCTCCAGCCACACCAGTTTTGCTGCCCTCCTCCGAACTTGCCAGGCACAATATTATCTTACGGTCTTTACTCTAGGTATTCGCTCTTGTTTGTCTCTGCTTTGTCTTCCAATGTGTATGTGGTTAACCATCTCACTCCTTCTCAGTCTTTGTTCAAATCTCACATCCTTAATAAGGTCTACCCTATTCATCCCATTTAATATCACAACCTGTTTTCCCCTCTCATCATCACTCACCATAGATAGGCATTTTGAGCCTCATTGCCACGTTTTCCTTTTACACAGCTATTATGATCATCAAACAAAATACACAATTTCCTTACTTATTTATTCATCTTATGGAAGCACACTACTGTAAGAAATAGTATACAAATATACATGTAAAGCTCAAAGAATGATCACAAGCTGTGTAATTGCCACTGAGGTTAAGAAATAAGCATTGCAAGCAGTCCGGAAGTACTCCCATGCCCTCCAATTGTTCTTCTCGCTTTCTTCTGCAAAAATTATTACCCTGATTTCTCATGCTTTGATTAAATTTTGTAGGTTTTGAATTTTATATACAGTAGTGTGTGTGTGTGTGTGTGTGCACGTGTGTGTGTGCGTGTGTGCTTTCTTTCAATAGTATTTTTGGGAAACTCATCCATGTTGCTCCATGCAGCTGTAGTGTTTTACTTTGCACTATTGTATAATTTTTATTGTATAACATATGACAATTTATTTGTTCATTCTATCAGTGAAAGAGCATTTGAGATTATAATCTTTGTTGTTTGTAGTCTATTTTACCCTGAAGTTTTTAAGTTTGTTGAGGATAAGATCTTTACTGTTTTATTAATTGATTAACACCAAAAACCTAGAACAGTGCCTGGGACATTGCAAGTAATTCAATAAATACTTGTTGAATTAAAATAAGTTAATTGGAATGTGAACAAAATTCCATTGGCGTATTTTGAAGTCCATTGTTGGAAAACAATGCAAATCCTTATGTTTTGCTTTTTTTGAAAGTTTTTACTCATATGTCACTTGTACTTTTATAGCATTTACAGGCAACTGGCAGATAAAATAATGATGTGGGGAATACATTATCAGTGTATTTAAACAATTTGGAGAAATAGAACTGAAATTGGTTTTGATGACCTAAATATATCACAATGGAAACAAGATTTGACCAGAATTGTCAAAAAAGTCTGACACTAGTATTATATTAATAAGATTGAATTATCAAATGTCAATAATGCAAACTCTCGTAAAATATTTAAAACTTGAAAATATCTAAGAAACATCCTATTCCAACATACTAGGCAAAGTAGGAAAATTTGTTTTGCCTAGTCATGAAAAATAAGTATCACAGACACGAAACATTTAAATGCATAAATTTAATTTCTCTTTTATTGTATTGTATGTATTTTATAACATCCAAGAGAGGTGAATTATCAAGTTATTAATGACTTGTATAGTACACATTTAATTAACTGAATAATGATCAGTGGCATTATAGGAGCTATCTGATTCATTTACTATATAATAATATACTGGTTAACACTTAAAAAGGTGAGCAGTCATTACCACTGTATCATTGTGCATTGTGCTAACATTAAAAGGATCAAATTAATGTAGTGTTACTTTTATCTTAAGCAGGTTTTAATGAACATTTCATCGTTTCAAAATGTTGCCATGACATATTATCAAAATATCAAATGCTTAACTTAGGTGTTAGCATAAAAAGATTCGTTTGGTACTCATGTTAATGAGAACTTTGTTGTTACAGGTATAATTAAAGACAGGTATTATAAAGGCTTTTTTAAATTACTTAAATATATAACAGGACCACCTTCAAAGTTGCTCTTGTGAGAAATAATAATACATTTAAAGCTATGGAAATTCTTTTTCACACTCCACTTTTAGCCAGTTGATCAGTTCATTTCTATTAAGAGACAGAACTATGACTTCATATTAATGATGAAATCAGAACAGATGGAGCTATCTAATGGTTCAGGCAGGAAATTGGAGTAGGAATTATAGCTTCTTACCCTTTATCTACTCTGATTCACTAAATGACCTTGGGCAAATTACTTAAGCTGCCAGGTCAAATTTTCTAAGTGCACGTCTTCTTTTTTTATGCCCAGAGCTCATATTAACAGAAAAGGAAGTTCTGGAGATATAGAAAAAGGAAATTATATAATATAGAGTGGAGGAAAAAGCCTTTGGCATGAAAGAGATTAAGTGGCCTACCCAAAGTTTCACAGTTAGTATGTGGACCACTGGGCATTCTACTCAAGTATGTGACTTATTGGCCCTCATTTACCAAACTTCTACTGTCACCATAATAATAACTGCCCTGCTTTGGGCTATGATAGTATATACTTAAGATTTACCTGGCAAATTAGCTGTCTAATAAATGTTTTAGTCTTTTCTCCAACACCAAATGCTATCAATTTTTATTCTTAAAACAGCTTTTAGATATATGTGCTCGTTTAATCCAGATTCCACTGTCATAATTCTAATGCTTATCATTCCTCATCTGGGCACTCATTCATCTAAAAATTGTTGTCAGTGACTCAATTTCTTTCACATTTATTTCAGCTGTCATGCTTCTTAATACCTGTAGATAATATTTAAGACCACCGAAATGTTGGGAGAGCACGCAGGAAAAAAAGAGGTCAGAACCCTTTAACATGACTTTTTACCAGTCATGTAATAAAAGAACCTGTAAAGGAGAGTGAAACATCCCTGTTTTTGTCTTCTTTTTTGTTACTGACCGAATTCATTAAATTAACACAATACACTGATTTATCTCTACTATATTGTCTGAATCTATTGACAAACCTCCATCCAAACTGGCATTTTTCTAATTCAGGCTTATATTATTCCTTGGGAGTTTTTGATTAATCCCCTTGTCTCTAATGCTTCCCCCTCAAAAGTATTCTTCACATCACCTATACATGTGCCTCTGATCCATTTACCATCCGTTTTAATCTAGCGTATGAATCTCAAATAAGTATGAACTTCTAATTTCCTGACTACACATAATACCCATATTTCTTTGTTAATGCTTTTTTTCTCTGCTGGAATGGCCATACTCTTCATGTTTCTAATATTCACCTTTTAAAACTTGACTTTACTTTCACCTCCAGAAAGCTTTCATTCTTTGTTCATACCAATTATTGGTGTTCTCCTTTTGTGTTTCCATAGTATACTGTACGTATCACTATGATTACACTTATTTTTATGATTAGGAGATTTCCATCTATTTTTTCTATCAAATTTTTTCCTTTAGAGATAGTGATATATAAAACTAATTCAAAATGTCAAAGAAAAATCACACCAGATGAATTTAAACAGGCAAAAAAAACCTTTATTCAAGACTATTGCAATAGAGGAGAGAGACTGAACCCAGCTCTGTCGCAAGAAAAGATGGGAGACTTTTTAAGCAATGAGATGAACCAGTCAAAAAGTACCGGAAGGCATTAAGGGGGCGGTTGGTCAATGTAATTAGGCCATTTTTTAATGGCTTTGGTCCTTATAGGAGTGTGGCTCCTACCCTGCAGCAGAGAATGGGAGATGGGGTGCTATCTTCCTCAATCATTGCATTTTAAAGGGATGGCTCCAGGGTTCTTTATGAAGAAAGATGGTTCTGGGTTATAAAACAGGCAAGAAGCTAGGAGAAGGTTTACATTGAAAAGAGCAGAGAGAATTTACACTTGCAAGTTTTCTAAAGTAAATACACTAAGAAAAGGCTGGTCCAGGCCCTAAAGTCAGGAAGAAACCTAAAGTTTAGTCAAGCTGAGGAGAATGTTAAGCCATCTTGATCAATATATATATTCACGGTTCTGAGACATGTTAAACACTATAAATTTTACTTTGCTGTTACATGCTACAAATTCAAATGGTATTCTAGCACAAATATTTTCTTTAAAAATCTCATCATTATTCTTGCCTAATCACAGGTACCCTGGGCATTAGATGCTGGACAGAATATGCATTTTTTCCTGGCTTTAATTCCCTTGTTTGGATGCTAATGAGTTTCTTCTTTCTTCTTTTCCCTCACTTTTTTCCTTGATGCCTTTTCTGTAGGTTCTGGCTCCTAAGAGCCCTTACTGCTGGCGTTTGCCAAAGAGGTCAAATAACCTCTTATATCTAAGTGCCAAACTGGTTCCTGGCTCTGTCCTGGGAAGTCAGGGACAATTCTTACTTTAAACTAAGCAAAAAAGAAGGCACTCTCATGATAATATTGATTACTACTCATGGCCTAATAGATGCTACATTATGCTAAAGCATACACACACACAGAGGCATGTACACATGCACACACTCACCCTATGCATGTAAGAGGTAAGGTTGAAAAGAGCTGGAGAGGAAGGGGGTGAAGTCCTATCCTGCCACATAAATTAATGTTGACTAAATAAGTAAGTGGATATTGATACTTGATTATAACATTATAACTTTAGCTTACAAACATCACATATAATACATAACTTTTCACATATGTAGGCATACTATTTCAAAGCCAAGAGTCTTAATCTTCTGAAAAGTTTTATGGAGAGAATGAAATAACTGCATGTTTTTTTCCTAAATGACTACTACGTTATTACTAAATAATTATTTCAGTCATAGACATAAATTCAAAGATTTATTACTTTTGTAGAATAGCAGTACTATTCTTTATATACAGAATAAAATATAGAAATATTGTATATGTTTAAGTTCAAACTTTATTTTATGTAGAAATCCTAGTTTTCAAAAGAATATAGGGAATCTCCAGGTTCAAATTTGCCATAGAAGAGCTTGGAAAATGTCACTCCTAATCATACAGGAAAAAACTGAACAAACTGAAAATCAATAATTTGTCTTGGATCCATCAGAGAACAGAGGTTTCAGGACAAATCACGACTCAGAAAGCTGGAGAGACAGAAGAATCCAGGGAGTCACAGTTGAGAACTGCTTACCTGGTGAAAGGATACCAGTGCCATAAACAGGTAGGGATAATTAAATGGTCATTTTGAAGAACTGCTGTAGGTTGAATGTGAACTAATGTGAGAGTGAGAAACTCCTAGAGCCACGATTTTAGGGATGTTCCACAGCTTTGTGATTTTTTTACCTCCAGGTACTCTACCAAGTAGAGTCCTGATGAGAGAAAGATCCTGTCCTGAACTCAGAAATGGAAGGAGAGGAGTAATCATTGCGCATTTGCCATAACAATAACTTGCTGTCCAGTGGGAAAGACTTTACCAGAGCCTATCCCATGTGGGAAAGGGCATCTGTCCTTCTCCAGGTCTCACCTGAAATGGGGAAGAGGGAAAGTTAAGAAACACTTATGAAGTGATAGTCCAGGGAGACAGACCCACTAAAAGACTGGGATTTAATCGTAATGATATGAAATATGCTTTTGCTCCTCAATCATTACCACCACACCAACAGGCTTATAGTTGAATAGCGAATGACGGCTGAAGGCTGCAAGACACAGACTCTCTCAAAGGAGGAATACTTAAGCAAACGCAGAGTCAACGTGGGAGACAAAAACAAGAACATTAGAGGAAGTAGAAGCCTCAGGTGCCTACAACTATAGCAATATTAAACACAGTCCATCTCTCTGCCAGCTTAAGTTACAACTTCACACCAAAGTCCTACTTACTAAATTTTTTAATACCAACATTTTTGAGTCCTAAAAAAAAATTACAAGGTGTGCTAAAAGGCAAAACAAAGCACAGACTGCACAAAGTGTGCTTAAGAACTAGACTCAGATGTGGCATAGACTTTGGAATTATCAAACAGGGCTTAAAATAACTATGATTAATATGCTAAGGAGTCTAATGGAAATAGACAATATGTAAGACCAGATAAATAATGCAGGTAGGGTGTGGAAACCCTAAAAATTAAAAGGAAGTGCTAGGGCTTCCCTGGTGGTGCAGTGGTTGAGAGTCCGCCTGTCGATGCAGGGGACATGGGTTCGTGCCCCGGTCCGGGAAGATCCCACATGCCGTGGAGTGGCTGGGCCTGTGAGCCATGGCCGCTGAGCCTGTGTGTCCAGAGCCTGTGCTCCACAACGGGAGAAGCCACAACAGTGAGAGGCCCGCGTACCACGAAAAAAAAAAAAAAAAAAGGAAGTGCTAGAGATTTACTGTAATAGAAATGAAGAATGCCTTTGATGGGCTCGCCACTAGATTGTACACAGCCAAAAAATGAAACAGTGAGCTTAAACATTAGTTATAAACACTTCCAAAATGAAATGCAAAGAGAAAAAGAATGAAGAGAAAACCAGAAGAAAACACCCAAGAACTGTGGGAAGCTTTTCAAAGTATTCACATGTGTAACTGGAATATAATAGTAGATGAAAGAAAGAATGGAAAAGAAGAGGTATTGAAGTAATAATGGCTGAGAACTTCCTCAAAGTAGTGACGGATACCAAACCACATATCCAGGAAGCTTTGGGAACACCAGGCAGCACAACAACATCAAAAATACACCTAAGGCTTCCCTGGTGGTGCAGTCGTTAAGAATCCACCTGCCAATGAAGGGGACACGGGCCCGAGCCCTGCTCCGGGAAGATCCCACATGCTGCAGAGCAGTTAAGCCGTGTGCCACAACTACTGAGCCTGTGCTCTAGAGCCCGTGAGCCACAACTACTGAAGCCCATGTGCCTACAGCCCATGCCCTGCAACAAGAGAAGCCACTGCAATGAGAAGCCTGCCCACTGCAACAAAGAGTAGCCCCAGCTCACCACAACTACAGAAAGCCCACACGCAGCAACAAAGACCCAATGCAGCCAAAAATAAAATAAACAATTTTATTTAGAAAAACACCTATCCTAATAAGCATCCATTATTTAATAATCAGCATTAAGTATTTTGAATAATGGTATAATTATGAAATGTAAAAAATGTCTTCATCATTCTCTTCAAAAAAAGTTGAACATGTAAAAGTCCTCAATTAGTTTTAATTATCGATGTGTGTGTTTGAGTGCAGAATTTTATTTTGATGTTTGCATCATAGCATAGCAGTAACAACAGGTTGTAATTTGAGATGGCTTTTGTTTTTACTTTTCTTGGGTTTTGCATTTCTAGCATTTTCTGTTTGCTTGACCCATGCTGATGCACTTCATTGTAGCTAGCTGTAGCTTTTTACCCTGAATTGCCTATTGTTGTACTTCCTGCTGATACTACTCTGTTGTTAGAAATCTAGCATTAGTCTTACAAACCACTGGAGGACTGGCCTTTGGCTACAGTTGTCTGTAGGGATTCCAGGTGCCCATGCATTCAGCATTAATGTGTGATATACTCCATTAGCCTCAAGTCTTTATGAGATCCTCTGAGGTTACGTGAATGTTCCAAGTTGACTTTAAATAAAACAGATTTATTGACCTAGTGTAGAAATTTATTGCCTGAATCATTTTCGGACTGCCTTTGAACATTTTTATTTGTTAATGCTTTCGTCATTTTTACTCCTTACATGCTGTTGAATTCTGAATATTTTATTGTCTGTGAATATTATATTTGGTTATCTAGTGTTCTCACTTGTAAAATCTGTATTAAATTGGAATCATACACACTAAGTGTTTTGTTTACCATTTTCCTTTAATGTAGAACTACATAAATTTAAGAAGTATAGAAAATTTTTCTGTAAAAGTGAAGTGAAACACAAATGTAATAATTCTTTATATTACTTAGCTAGAGAGCGCTTTTAGGCAAAATACCTAAGGGAAGAAATGGGAAAGTTGTAAATTGGTACAACCACGTTAATATATTGATTTAATAATATGTACTTAATAATTTGAGGAAGGTGGTAGAATTGGTCTTTGGAAATATGATTTTTCAAGATTCTTTTTTTAAAATGTTACATTTATGAGTCTTTAACAACTTCCCATTTACTACAATTTTCTTACCCACTGATGTAACCATGTGTGTAAATCTATAGCTATATGTCATGTGACATATATTTTATGCTTACAGAGGTAAATTCTATTTTTATGTAGATGGTGACTTTTGGAAAAATTAAACACAAACACAAACTTTCAGCATCTTCTGCCTAAATTACAGTCCAAAAACCAGGTCATCAAGAAGGGGAAAAACAACTGAAACACTACCTAGTTCCATAGCAAAATGCAGAGGCAGGGTGTACTACAAGCTGTTTCTGTATAAGTATGGAAACATTCTATACCATCGGATCCATTTCTGGAGCCCATGAGTAATCAGGTAGAGACTGCCCAGGAAAGAACATTTCTCAGAACTCTAAGCGTGTTGATACACAGATAAAATCACATTCAGAAGAAGAGTGTCCCATCTTGCATGGCGAAAATACTGGGAAAGGTCTGAGATAGGGTACATTTGAACACTGGAATGTAGAGAATTGAATGGAAGGAGCTTGAGAAGATGCTGAAGCTGAGGAGACAATCTTAAGGAGGACCACTGAAGCTAATGGTCCTACCAAATTAATAGAGATGAATAGAGATTCACAAAATCAGAAAAACAAGCCCTCTTCACCAAAAAGGTGAAAATGATTAATGAAATTGCACCAGGCTATACCAAGAAACAAAGTCACTCTCAATGTAAGAAATCAAGCCAGCCACCCAGGACTGTTACTCCTGCCTACACAGAATCACTTCTTATTGTTGGTAGTTTCCAAATGAACAGAAAACAGCTAACAACATCTTTACAAAACTTTTATAAGAAGAAAAGAGAAAACAACAATAAATTTTCATGATGAAAATCCCCACTCCATCATCCCCCCACAAACATAGAAAGCAAACATAAAGCAAATGAAAAGTATAACAAGATGCCTCAAACACATCTTTAAAGAAATATGTGTAGAAATAAGTACAAATCCACTGCATCTGAAATCAAACACAAGAAATCAGAAATGACAAAATTAGAAATATATCAAATGAGAGCTAATGGAACTCTGTAAAAATGCAAGTAAAATTACTGGAGAAATGACTAAATTTCAAAATATTCAAGGCAGAATAATTTTGATTAAAATGTTAAAGTGCATTTTTTTAATTTGCAAATCACATCTCTGGTAAAGTAATTTTTTAAATTTAATTTTATTTATTTTTTTATACAGCAGGTTCATATTAGTCATCCCTTTTATACACATTAGTGTATACATGTCAATCCCAATCTCCCAATTCATCCCACCACCACCACCACCCACTTCCACTTTCCCCCTTGGTGTCCATACATTTGTTCTCTACAACTGTGGAAGTGCATTATTAAAACATAATGAAGTGCAGTAAAGTGCACATTGACAAATATTAACTGATAAGCCAAAATTAATATAAAAGTTAAAATGAAAAAGAGACAAAATAATGATCAGAGAAGCTATGATGGAAGTAAAAGACCAAGAAGATTCAACATGCATTTAAGTAAAATTTGTGAAGACTAAGAAAAATAAATGAAATAGAACTAATCATTAAGACTATAATCTGAGAAAATTTTCCCCAAATAAAAGAGAGCCTGAATCTATATATTGACAGTAACCATATGCACCTGGGTGAATTGATTCACAGCCATCAATTTCTAGGCTTTACCCAGGTAAATTAACAGACTTTAACATTAAAAGAAAAAAATCCTCTGAACTTTCAATCAGAGAAATCACTTGTGTGAAAGAGAATTTGGCTGTAACCAGAATCCTTGTTAGCAATGTAAGAAAGAAGGGCAGGTTTAGCCAAATTTTCAAGACGCTCAGGAAAGAAAATGCAAATCAGGCATTTAATATCCAAACAAGCTATCAAGGCAACACCTAATTAAAGCAGAAACTATAAGAAATGAAAGAAGGAATAGACAGAAATACACTAATATTAGAAGACTAACACATCACTGAATCAAAGACAGGTCAAGTGGGCAAAAAATAAGTAAGGATAATACAACTCAAAATAAATGGACATGTATATCAAAATTTCCAAGGTGATAATAGAGAATATACTTCTCAAGATCACATGAAACATCCTAGAAAATTGACCATATGTTAAGTAAAAAAAAAAAAAAAAAAAAAAAAAAAACATTAGAAAAAGCTTCAACAAGTTCCAAAATACAGATATATTACAAATACAATCTGGTCACAATACAAAAAACTAGAAATTAATATCAAACATTTTCTTAGAGAATTTGAAAGTCTTAAATAGCTCATGGGTGAAAGAGAAATACAAACCCAAAATACATTCTTTATGTTAAAATTGATCATTAAAATATTTGGTATCAAAATTTATGAGTTAAAATTAAAGCAGTGAGTAAAAGAAAATCCATAGCACTGTGTTATCAGTAGAAACATATATCAATAAAAAGAAAAGAAGGAAAATAAATTTTAAAAAGTCTCAAAAGAAATTGGTTGGCAAATGTTAGTGAACAAATAAACAGAAGAGGAAAGTGATACACATAAAGCAGAAGTTAATACAGTTTGAAATAAAAGCAGTAACTAAATAGTATATAATATAGCTTAAAATTAAAGCAGTAACTATGTAGTATATAATATACAAATATGTGTGTGTATATAGGTACATAGATAGATGGATTCTTCAGAAAAAAATGAAAAAAAAAATAGGCAAACAACTACCTAATCTTTAACAGAAAAAAGGAAAGTAGATTTTTACAGAATAGTAAATAAAAAGGAAAAGCCATTTAAATAGAGTATATCAATAATCTTGACTACTTGAAAATTAACTTAAAATCTGGATAAGCAAATATCTTGGAAAATTTTATTCACAAAAATTGACAAAACTTTTTAGAGGTAATTTTTAGAAATTTAGAAATAGAGATGGTTTAAGTAGATAAATTTCTATAGACAAAAGAGAACAAAAGGAAAAAGCTAAAAGAAACAGAGAAGGCCTGATATTCAAATTAACATTATTAATATTAATGTACACATGTATGTCATGCATACCAACATGGAGAGTTAGATAGATGAGGTGGGAAAATGATAATAGTTGATGAATCTAGAGTGAAGAGTATGTGAGTGATTATATTTAACATCTCTCAACATTTCTGTAAGTTTGGAAATTTTTAAAAATGGAGGAGGAAAATAATACAAACATTTTCAAAAATCTCTGGCTAGATTCAATTAAAAAGAGTCATTGTTAAAATAGCAAAGGCATTGACCTACTTTTTTTTCTAAATCGAGTTCCAGAGGAAATTTCTAGGAAAGGAATTTCTTATATTTCAGTGAAAAATTCATGGGATCAAGACCACTAAGAAGCACTTTGGCTGAAACATATTCAAAGCGTGTCAATCTCTGAAAATTTGTGGTTGCTACAGATTATCTTAGTTATATTAACCACAGATGACTGATTTTATGAACAAATCTAGCTAAGCATCCTGAGTATTTAATATTTTTATTAAAGCATATAATATTAAGCATTTAATATTTTTGTAAAGTAGTTTTTACAATCAAAATATATAACACTAATTAAGACATGTTTCCACAGTGGATTATGGTGCTCCCAACATGGTTGGAATTAAGGATTATTTATTTATTTATTTATTTATTCATTTATTTACTTAATTCTACCTATGAGTAAAGTTATACACTACTTGTCTTTCTTCATCTGACTTATTTCACTTAGTATAATACCCTCAAGATTCATTCATGTTGTTGTAAATGGAAAGATTTGTTTTTATAGCTGAGTAGTATTCCATTGTATATATACACCATATCTTTATCCATTCATCCATGGATAGGCACTTAGGTTGTTTCCATATCTTGGCTATTGTAGATAATGCTGTTATGAACATGGATGTACATATAGCTTTTCCAGTTAGTGTTTTCTTCTTCTTTGGATAAACCCACAGAAGTGGAAAAGTTGGATCATAAGATAGTTCTATTCTTAATTTTTTGAGGAATCACCATACTGTTTTCTGTAGTGGCTTCATCAATTTACATTCCTACTAACAGTGTAAAGATATTTTTTAAACTGAAAAGGAATGATAATTGTAAAAGATAAACTAATAAAATATTTAAAACATGAGACAGAATTACCCAAGGTCTGCTATTATGCATAATAATTCATTATCTTATAATATCATAAAATTTCTTTGTAGTTTGTTATATTTCTTAAATCTTGGCCTTGACTTTTCATATAAATTTATTTAATTAAACTTTCTAAAATAAGAAGTGGAGGTCGTAAACACTGAAACAACATCAGAGCATCATTTTCCTAGTTTTATGAATAGTTTTTCTTTGTCCCTCATCATCTTTTTCATGATTGTTTATATTCCCTTCACTATTATGCCTCTTTCATTGTTATATATTTTCTATATGATCAACCAAGCTTTCATTAACAAATAGAAAGTCAAACAAAGTATTTATTAATATGCAGAGCACATGGAGAAAGAGAAGATTTAGTCTTAACTCTTATTTCTTAAACTTAAAAAAAGGAAATTACATTGTTCAGTGGGATAAAAAAGGATCATGGAATTTTGGTGATACAAAATTCTGAGGAGAGTTGGTTAAATAAAATCTCCTCAATTTAACTCTTTTTCTCCTATACTCACTTTGAGAATGAGAGAAATTGATCAATAACTTGTTAGAAATCATTTGTCATGACATAGCAAGCTTGAAGAAGCATCTTTTCAGCCACATGTTTTTAAGCTAATATATTACTATTAAGAGTATTTCATAATTCCTGTTAATCAGATGTGATTCATCAGGTTTGAATGGAAAGACCATGCAGTTGGGAGCTATAAAATAGAGCTGCTAGTTCTGGCTCTGAAAATGATTAACTATCATTTGGGACTAAGTCATTTCATTTCTCTTGCCTTGCTTATAACTGTCAGAATCCGAAGTACGTGAGAACTGTTGGGACAGCATATATGTTCAATTTTGGAACTCCAGCAAAAAAGAATTCAATGATTTCATAGGAATTTAATTTAATTAAAAGTGAATTATTTAAACAATAATACTGGCTAAATATCAAGTGTTTGAATAAAATTTGTTAAGAAAAAATTTTGTTTTATTTTTACATGTGTTTTGTAGTTTATTCATACTCTAACATTGCAACTAGTCTCGAAAAGGATCTGTAAAATAGTATTGGGAATTAAATTATTTATGATTATATCTGTTGATAAAAGGCAATATTTCCAATGAATAATCAGGTACATTGATATAATAAATGATGTAAAAAATATATACTTTATCTAATGGAATTATTGAGCTGTAAAATTTACTGGGCTCAGAATCTTAGTTTTAAGTTATTGAAATAATAAAAATAAATCCATACATTTTTGCTTTAGAAATTACTGAAATGAAACTTTCTGCCATTTAATTACATCTTTCAAAGGACCATAATCTCTTAATCACCATGAGCTTCTCTTTTATCCCACTAATTGGCATTTATGCACATTGCATTCATATTAAACTTTTCATGTCAGAAAGTAAGGCTGGCTGCAGAATTAGAGGCTCTTCAAAAGTAAAGCTTCTGCTCTTTTAGTTTATGGTATATGAATCCCATTGAATATCCCACCAAATATCACCCTTTGATGGGTTATATGTTAATGGTTTCTCTATTTTCTGTGATATCTTGGCCTTTTCATTTATTTAATACATTGTATTTTTGCAGTTTATATTGTTTAAAAAGAAAATTTGCAAATCAGTTAAGAGGACAGCATACTCTTTGATGACAGGGAAATTGCATTCTGTAAAACTTGTGTTTAAATACTGTTAATATATTCAAATTATGTTAAAAACTCCTTTGAAAGGTTTTTTTTTTTTTTCTATAATAGAAAGACTTATAGGAATTTCAAATAGATCATGACAGGGGCATAAGGGTAGAGTAGGTACTAAGTATAAAACCACTGCATAGGACCTGTATAAGGTCTGTCATATTTTAACATTCAAAGAAGAAAGCAAGCTCAAAGATTATAGCTAACTGACTATACAACTCTATACCCAGAATACTGAAGCTTTAGGGATTGTCCAAAATCCCCTCACAGCTGGGCAGATACAACAGGATAAGTAAGAAAGAAAGTGGCAAAGAGAACTGCTAGGCCATTAGGAAAAATCACCTCTTCTGGAAACTTGTTTTATCTAAGAAAGCACAAATAATAAGGAAATGAGACCTAAGATAATGAACTCAGCCTCGGAGAGTTTTCAGTAATCGAGTCATAGTCTCAAGGTAGCTCTTTACTTTAGAAATAAATAACATAGACTATAAAATAGAATACCTGAGTTTAATCTGCACTTCATTTCTATCTATGCTTTCTCAGTGGAATTAGTTTCAAAATTCCTATGTCTCAGTATCCTCGTCTGTATAATGAAGAAAATATGTGTCTGTGGAATGAGTTTTTGAAATATATGAAGACTAAGTGAGATGATGCATATTAAATTCTTAATATTTCCTGGACAACGAATATCAGCCAATATTGGCATTATTAAGATAACTTTAGGGACAGCTACAACCTTATCATTACGCTAAATGTATCAGCTACTTGAGATCAGCCACCTAAATTTGTTCCTCTCTATGCTAATAATTGGCCAAACTGAGACTGAACACACAGAACTCATGTGGGTTTATTTGCCAAAATTAAATACATATAACAGGAAATATTTGATTGCTTTGGTCTTAAGAAAACTTGGAGTAAATGTGTAACTAATTCATTCCACACAGAAGTAATGTCACAATATACTTCCACATCTCTGGAATGACTTACTTTTTTTGTATAATTGAGATTTCATTTACATTTTATAAATATATACATTTTAAATATTACATAACTCGCTATATTTTACTTATTATAAATTAAAACATATCAACCAAAGCTAAGTCTCGTCTGACTTTGTTTCTCCTCTCAAACGAACATCCACTATTAAACAAATGGACTGTTTTTCCAGTATTTTTGCTATGCATTTATATGTTTTGTGTGTGTGTGTGTGTGTGTGTGTGTGTAGGAGGGTGGTTCTCTACATGGAAAGTATCATGCTCCTTGAATCACTATACTGTTTTTTCACTTAGTAACCCATTTCAGGAATATTTCTCTGTACATACAGATCTGCCTCCCTTTGCAATTGTTCCAGAATCCTTACCTCACAATATTTCTTTGGTGTATAAACTAAATGTGATATGACTTTCTTTCTGTTTCTGAAATTGCCCAATCCAGTTAAAAGTTAGTCCTAGACAAAAACTTAAGAATGCCTTTTAGACAGTTTTTGTTTTGGTTTTATAAAATCAGTTGCTGAGATATCCTCTCCACTCCTTGAGCAGCTCTTGAAAAACAGATTTGAGGGTGTCAAGTGACAAAACTAAAACAATTTAGTGATGAGTTTGATGTCTTTTATTCAAGGGAAAACAACTTATGGATTGGGAGAATACAGTTCCTCACAAGCAGTGGAGCATTCTTCCAGAGGAATCTGGGACAAGATCGAGTTTTATAGAGAATTAGAAGAGGCAATGGGGAAACAGCATGATTGGCTAGGAGATCAGGGATTTCCTCATAAGGTTAACAGGTCCTGTTTTCTAAGGTAAGCTAACTAAAGCTGAACTGGAGGATTGTGATTAGTGTATGTTAGCTTTCTTTGACAGTGAGGCATTCCCCAAAACTGCGGGCTGACGGGTTTAGTTTAGTGACGTGGGCTGGGCCACTGGGGCAGCATCCCTTTTGTGGGTCCTGATATACGAATCAACTTTACTATAATGCACAGACTAGTGAATGTAGCCACTTAGGTACATGATATACACACTACGACACTTCTTTATATAAGTGAGGGGTGGAGGGTATACTGATGGAGAAGTCTCAGCAACCCCTCATCTCTCACTTTCTTTTCCTCCTTAGGGCAAAGTCCTGAGAGAAGTTCTGTTCACACTTGTCTCACCATTTTACTTTTCTGCCTCTCTCATTTTGATTTTTTCCCCAGATTTTCATTATCCAGAAAAGAAGTAGTTATTCCTTTACTTGCCCCAAGACATAACACTGATAGTGTCTTAGAGTGACAGAGGTGACATATGTGAAATGAGTTTATTCTCCATACTAGAGGAGAACTCTAAACTGGGTTTCAAAACCCTTAACTAAGAGGAGAAAAAAAGGTAAATGAATTATTTTTCTCTCAAAAACTCTGTTCCTGATAGATATCTTTTTCTTGCATTACAGAAACAGTACTTTTATGTTTGCTGATTGCATTATTTTTTAACTCTTTTCAAAGAGATAGAAGATTTGGGTGAACTGGAGTACAGAGGGCAGGTAAACAAAAATGAATAACATAGTTTTTCAAAATATCATTCACTTTTATCTACCCATTCCCTTAATCGTGAAAAATCTTGAATATTTCCACTTTTTTTCTATTAAAGCAAGGTTGGAATGAATAGCCTTGTATGTATCTTCTGTGTGTATGTGATAGCTTCTTTAAGACAGACAGTGAGTGTTGGAATTGTAGGATCTGAGTGCATTTAAAATTTTTATTCTTATGGATAAATTGTCTTCCAAAATGGCTGTACTCATCTATAGTCCAAGGAGCAATGTCCAAGATTATCATTTTTCTCACATCATTAGCAACAGTTGACATTAGCAAACAAAAATCCATTTTACTATTAATATTTATCATTATTTTTAATATTATTAACATGTATTATTTATGGTATCTCACAGATATATACATTTTAAATTTTTATTTTTTTAAATTAAAGTATAGCTGATTTGCAATATTATATTAGTTTCAGGTATACAACATAGTGATTCAGTATTTTTCAATTTGTACTCCATTGAAAGTTATTATAAGATCATTGCCCTAATATCCTGTGTTATACAATATATCCTTGTTGCTTATCTATTTTTTACATAGTAGTTTGTATCTCTCATTCCTGTACCCCTAACATTCCTCTTCCCCTTTGACACTCCCCACTGGTAGCCGCTAGTTTGTTTTCTGTATCAGTGAGTCTGTTTCTGTTTTGCTATATGCTTTCTTTGGACTTTTTTTTAGATTCCATGTATAAGTGACATCATACTATATTTGT
>NW_020837950.1:66240617-66450667 GCF_003676395.1 Aethalodelphis obliquidens
ATATATATATATATATATATATATCTCACATCTTCTTTATCCATTCAGCTTTTGATGGACTCTTGAGTTGCTTTCATACCTTGGCTATTGTAAATAGTGTTACTATGAATATTGGGATGCATGTATCTTTTTGAATTAATCTTTTAGTTTTCTTTGAATATATAACCAGGAGTGGGATTATTGGATCATATGGTAGTTCTATTTTTAGTTTCTTGAGGAACCTCCATAGTATTTTCCATAGTGGCTGTACCAATTTACATTCCCTCCTGTAATGCATGAGGGTTCCCTTTGCCAACACTTGTTATTTTTAGACCTTTTGATGATAGCCATTCTGACAGGTGTGAGGTAATATCTCATTGTTTTGATTTACATTTCTCTAATAATTAGAGATGTTGAGCAACTTTTCATGTGTCTGTTAGTCATTGTTAGGAATTTGTATGTCTTCTTTGGAAAAAATATCTATTCAGGTCTTCTGCCTATTTTTTGATTGGGTTTCTGTTTTGTTTTGCTTTTTGATATTGAGTTGTATGAGTTGTTTGTATATTTTATATATTAACCCCTTGTCAGTCATATCATTTGCAAATATTTTCTCCCATTCCATAAATTTCTTTTAATTCTGTCGATGGTTTCCTTTGCTGTGCGAAAGCTTTTAGGTTTAACTAGGTCCCATTTGCTTATTTTTGCTTTTATTTCTTTTGTCTTAAGAGACAGATCCACAGAATATTACCATGATTTATATCAGAGTGTTCTGCCTATATATCTGCCTATATATATATATATACATCTCATTGATATATTTTATGCTTTATATCAGAATGTTTTTGGATTCAAGTAGTAAACATTATCTCTATTCATTAAATAATAGGAAATGTATCACATAATAAGAAGTCTCAAATATATGGTGTCTCCAAGCATGGTATAGGTAAGGCTCCAAATCCACTTCTCTGCATTTCCTTTAATTCTGATCTGCTCCCTGTGTTTGTTTTGTCCTCAGGCTATATCTCATTCTGGTCATTTAATGGCAACAGCAGTTTCAGTTCTTGCATCCAGATACAACAGTGTCCAGAGGCATAAAAGAGGCCATTTATCCCTCATGTGCTTGTTAGGAGCAAAACCAGAAAAAGAATTCCCAGAGGTCATTCCTTGCCCCCAATAAGTTCTCAATAAATATTGACAAAAATATTCTAACGCTTAAGCTAGTCACTGGCAAGGAACTAGTTTATATTATACAGATTATAGGGTTGGTTTCTACCCAAGAGGAACCAGCTCCTTTGGCTAGGAAAGCAGCTGGACTTTCTTGAGGCTCATGGCCATGAGGAAAGAGTGGAAGTTAGACTCATGAGAAATTCTGTCATGAAAAAATTCCAGGGAAGCTGGGGTGAATGTATCTAGGCAGACAGTTTCCACTCTGTTTTTTTAAGAAAAAAAAGGGAAAATAACTTTCTCTTCTGAAGATATCCCAAATGAAGAATAAAATGTATTCAAATAAAAAAAATATATAGTATTGTAATAAGTATATAAAGAGAACTAAACACACCTGAGGCTAGAATCCATGGAATTTCCTGACACAGAAATTCAATTTATAAAACATTAATGTGTTTTTAAAATACAAAGTTACATGATCACTAATATATCTTATAAAATATATAAATTCATACAGATTATTAATTTTAATATTTCAAAATATGAACAGGGATGGAGCTTAAATATATCTTCTCCACAAGCCAATTACTGAACAAAATATTTATTTCCATAACACAGGAAAATCAGAACAACAGCATTGTAGGGATCAATATCTGGTCTCTGGTAACAAAAGGACTAGTTGAGTAAGGTTAATTCCATTCTTTTTACCACTGAAAATGTATTTGAAGGTTGACAAAATATTAGAGCTCATAATTTAGGACCAGTGACTATGAATAAACATTCAAGTAAATATGTAATGAACTAAATGTTGATAAGTACTAAGGAGAGGGGAAAAGCAAGGAGAAGGGTTTAGGGAGTGCCAGATTAAGATGCGGTGACTTGTTAAGACTTCCCTTAGAAACCGATACTTGATCAGAGGCCCTTAGGGAGTGAAGGAAGGACTCACACAGGTATCAGGGCATTTTACAATTCAGGTAGAGAGAAGTACAAAAAATTAGAAAAACACAATCAAGTGACATTTTCTAGATAAGATAAAAAAGGGAATGCCACAATGATAGAATTGTTCACTTTGCAAATCTTATTTTTACTTTTTCTAAATTTTTTACAGTCAAGCCCTAGTTGTAGAAGCATGAAATAATGTATAAAAATTTTCAGTATGTATTGAAACTTTCAGTTAGGTTCTTACTCTATTTCACCAAAGATATTATTGCCAAGGGAAAAATAATGGCTACATCTGGATATATATTTATATTAAACAAGGTTTCTTTCTATATTATAATCAGTGCTTCTAGCACTTAGGCATATCTTTAAGCTTACTACAGATTATACCATTTTTCAGTGACAGGTTATGAACATTCAAATAAAGAGATATGGATAAAAATGTGTCAGGGTTTGTAAAACATTTTCTAAGGGAAACACATAATATGTCTGTCATAACTGAGTCACTAGAAGGAGATCCTGGAATGGGCAGAGATAATTATCCAAATCCTACTATACCATCTTGTAGTTTCTCATATGACTCAGTTTTCTTTGAATGATTCAAAAGGTTGATTCAGTAAGATAATACATTTAAGGCTCTTAAAATACAGCATACGCTTAATCAATGGTTGCTATTTTTATTATGATACCTATTATTCCATTCCATGCTCAACATGCATCTTTGAGATTGTTAGTTTGTTTCCCTACCTCCTATATAGGCTTCAACTCCAGTGTACTTGAAGGTGTTGAACATGTAACTATTCTTGGGAGATGCATACTGTTATGTGTGTGTCTGTGTGTCTATGTGTCTGTGTCCATTTACATGTATATATGTGCTATTCTGCTATAGATCTTATAAGAGTCTGAGTCTATTTTTTGATATTTACTGACAGCTATGATGCTCCACCTCCCCCTTTCCCTTTGCTGCACAGCTGAATAAGCTGATAAGAAAGCATGAGTGTTCTCTCCTTTGGTGCAGATGGGAAGTTCAAATCATAAAGTCCCTTCCCATGCATGGCAACACTCACCCCAGCTCACTTCATAACCACTAGAAAAACTCCAACTAGTCTCCTTTTCCTGCTTTATTAAGCCATCTTTTTGACCAGCTTCAGAGTCACCCTGTTTTCCCCTGAAAGTCTCATGAGTATACATCATCAGTTTCAACGTTGCAACCAAATGTTTGACAGGGATCCATCCTCTCTCTGTAGTGGCCAAAGTACATCTCTTTCTGTTTCTTACTTGTTCTAGCTACTTATTTTGTTACTTATTTTACTCAAAATATTTTTCTTTCAAACACAAACACACACATAGATATATCTACATTGAGATTTTGTTTCCTGAGGCATAGTGTTTACGTGCATCAGGAAACAAAATATTTGTATCCCCATTGGTTGATACTGGCTTGACATGGATTCTCTACCACTACAAAGGGAATTGGGAAAAATATTTTTGTTTCCTCTCATGAACCTAAGTAATGCTACTTTGGGATATATATCCAGGTCTGGTATTGCATATGCATATCTTTTGTTCATTTTTCTATTTTTGTTCCTTGATTTGCTGGAATTATTTATATGGTATATGTTAAATATTATGTCCTAATTGTGCTTTTCACAAATATCTTCTTCCAGGTAATTATCTCTCTGTTAACTCAACTCTGCTTCTCTTTCCTGTAAAGGCAATTTTATTTAATGTGAATGAATTCACAACTTCCTTACCATTTGTGCTACATGGGTCCTGTTTAAGAAGTACTTCCCTATGACTAGTTAACTAGGATAGTCTCAACATTTTGTCCTCTAATTTGAGTCTATATTTTTATTTAATGTAAGACAAGGATCTAGTTTTTTTTTCTCTAAATAGTGATCCAGTTTTCTCAAGATTAAAAATGAAACATATTTTTTCTTTATTGATTGTAATGAATTCTTTATCTTATTGTCATATAAACATAGGTGGTCTCATTTTTCTATTCTGAACCATTTATTTATATTCTGTAGCTTCTTACTGTGTGTTAATATTTAGTAGGGTGAACCCTCATCATGCTTTTTCTTTTTTCAAACATTATCTATTTAATGATCTTTGCTTTTAAAATAAAAATTTTCTTGGAATTGCATTTAGTTACTAGTTTAATCAGCCATTTAATCCATTAGCATATTAAATCTTTTTATTTATTCAACTAATTTGTAATAGAGTACTATGGTATTTGTTTATATAGTTAATAGTTATAAAATTTCCCTGATGATATTGAACATTACTTTTTCTAAGTAAAAATTTTAAAATTCAAATTTATTAAGTTTTATTAGTAACAATTACACAGAATAAAATTCAGAAATTCATCAATGATTGTCACCAGTATGTGCTTCTTTGTGGCTTTTAAACAGTATTTCTCATGAGTCAGATTTATTCATAGAATAGTTGAATTTCATGCATAGCTTCATAATATGGATATAACAGGTCATCCATCCATAAAATTAATGAAAGCATATCTTTTATGAAAATGTTTCATAAAGAACATTTTTAAAGTTAAATTTATTGAATTTTCATGAATTCATAATATTCACATATGCTCAAAGGAAAGAAAAGGGAAAATGCTTTATGAAATTCATGAGCAACATTTGAACTCAAATTAGGAAATCTACTGTCAATTCTCCTGATTAGTAGTTTAAACCAGTATTCAGTATGAAAGGATATCAGGAGTCTACAATCAATGAATCTAATTGTGGAGATTTTTATACATGGTTCCACTCAATGCTAAACAATCCTTATTTCATGAAGTACACCGGGGTAGCTAGTCCACAATTTTCCTTGGTTATCCAAATATATATATATTTGAAAAATTAGTATATCTTCAGGGCATGTTATCTTATTTATACACACATAATATTTGTTCATAATAAGATGGAACTTTTGTACAGAGTTGTCAGCAAGTTTTAAAGTCTTGCTTAAAACTTGGGTGGTCAAAAATAACCTCGATAAGCAATTGCCCTTAGAATATCTTTTATTGAAGTATAGTTGATTTACAATATTAGTTTCAGGGGCGTAACATAGTGAGTCAATATTTTTATAGATTATACTTCATTTAAAGTTATTACAAAATAATAGATATATTTCCTTGTGCTGCACAATATATCTTTTTGCTTATCTATTGTATACAAAGTAGTTATATCTCTTAATTCCCTACCCCTATATTGCCCCTTCCCGCTTCTCACTCCCCACTGGTAACTACTACTTTGTTCTCTATATCTGTGAGTCATTTCTGTTTTGTTGTGGTTTTGATTTGCATTTCTCTGATGATTAGTGATGTTGACTATCTTTTCAATGTGCCTGTGGACATTTGTATATCTTCTTTGGAAAAATGTCTGTTCAGGTCTTCTGCCCATTTTTTTTTTTTAATTGGGTTGTTCGGTTTTTTGATATTGAGATGTATGAGGTGTTTATATATTTTGGATATTAACTCCTTATCAATTATATCATTTGCAAATAAGATACTGAAAACTCCTTGTTCAGCTATTTCTAAGATGTTAGAGCTTTCATTACTATTTTGAGCTATATATGAATATTATATTCTATAATACAGTACAACTGTATGGTAATGCACCTAATTCCAATGTAGGACATTACGTGATTGGCTTTTATTATACTCCTATCAATCTCCATTTACAAACAGGAGTGAGATAAAAAATAATCACAGTTACTATTTTTTACAAGAAGGAAGGGAACAAGAAAGAGATGGGACTGTCCCTAGAGAAACGTTGGGCAACTCGAGGGAGGTAGTGTGTTCCTGAGTCATTACTATTCTTCTTCCCAGTTTTCCTGGATTTGGATCAAAATATAGGTAACAGCCAGGTGGACATTTCTCCAACTGCTATTGTTCTTTGTTGGAAGGGACTGAATATCACAGCACCAAGAGTCATCCTTAACAAAGTTGAAGCAAGAGTAGACAACTTCCCACTGATGATGTCAAGACATTTACACCAGGCAGCTGAATCCTTCCTGCTCAGATTGGTCAGGGTATTTTATTAACTGGTAATAAGGCGATATTGTTTTCAATATTGTATATAATTTATATTTTGTGTCATATTTACCATACTGTGGCAGGTGTTACTGTACTTTCTAATTGCTTATTGCTGGTGTGGAAAAATTCATGTTACATTTGACCAAATATTACCATAATCTCTCAACCACTTGAGCAGATGGTTGATTTCGTTAGGTTTTTCACAGTGATCATCATATTATCTTCAAATAATGAGAACTTAATCTATTCCCACCAATTCTTTTTTTTCTTTCTACTACCTTATAGCATTGGAAAGTATAATTTTAAACAATAGAAGCAGGATCAAAGATTCACGTGTTTTCCTGATTTTAAAGTGGGTATGTCTGAAGTTTTTCCGTTAAGTGTAATGTTTACTGAATATTTTGGGGATGTAGCCATTATCAAACTATAAATATTCCTTTCTCTTCCAAATTTTCTAAGATTTTCTTTTCCTTACAGACAATATGGAATACGAAATTCTTCTGTAAAGTAACACCCTAACATTTTGACTATAAATTTTTCTCTTGTGAGACAGATTCTTGTGTGTTATATCCTTAAAGTTCAATCACTCCTAAATCAAATTTCTGAAATATCAAGCTTTAAGACTAATTTTAATCATTGTAATCAAATTAAGAGTTAATCAGTGCATGAGGTTAAAATAAAATCAGTAGATATGTTTTTAACCATCCTAACTACAACAGGTAATTCCAAACTGCCTCAGGATATATAGTTGCACATTTCATTTTGACCAAAACTGTAAGAAATTATTCTAAAAGTAAAAATAATACTGCATTTTTTTATGCAAAGCTAAAATCAAACTTGAATATGCAGAAAACTCCTTTTTGGTTATTTACCACACCTTGTGATTATTCACATACACCTGACTAGTTGCATGTATTAAGTTTTAACAAAATCACTTAATAAAAAACATGTCTTTTGCCTTAAAAATTATTTTTAACTGTCAATGGTCTTATAAATGTACTTTAAAATGGCCTAATGAGTCTTCTTATGAATGTCAATTGCAAATGTTCTTATAAATGTCTATTTTTGAAGTTCATAAAAATAGATTTTGAAATGTTCTTACAAATATCCCTATGATTTGGACTTACTGATCAGGAGAATAGAAATGTTAGAATTGCACTTTATTAGATTTTTATCAAATTGTAGGTAATTATAAGTCCTGCTGTGGAACAAACCCAGTGATATATAATATAGAAAATGTGTGTGTGTGTATGTGTATATGCTTAGAATCTCCCTGGGAAGAAATGATTACATAATAAATAAAATTCAAAATAATATAATCATGTACAATAAATGTAAGATGAATCTGAAGAAGATAAGTATGCATACGGATTTGAGAAAAAGAGCTAGGGCTTGAGCTGAATATTCAAAGATGTGAAAAATTAGAAAAGTTGATGAAGTAACTACATTTACTACGATGAAGGGTCATAGTAAATGTAGTTAATTTTTATGCCATCATACTGCGCTAATCCAAAAATATCTTAAAGGTTTATTAAGTATCTTTATCATAGAAACAACTTATTTTAACTCTCACTGATACAGGAAGACAAAGACAATCTCTTTCTTCTCTCTCTGTATAAATTATCCATTTATTGATATATAATTCTTAAATAAATTACATCAAATAGTAAAATCTCAGCTTCATAGTCTTCCTCATGTGACTTTTTGTACTCAAATGTGATAGGAACATAACAAAAATAATGCTGTTAGCAACTCCCTTTGTATTGACCTGTATTAATATAAGCCTTTTATACTGATTCTTACAGATGTCTTTTGTGGTAGACTTGTGTTGCCCTAGTGTCCTTCTTTGATTTATATTTCAGATTTGTAATGCATTAAACCTTGCTCAATATAGCAACAGGGCTTCCCTGGTAGCGCAGTGGTTGAGAGTCTGCCTGCCGATGCAGGGCACACGGGTTCATGCCCTGGTCCGGGAAGATCCCCCATGCCGCGGAGCAGCTGGGCCTGTGAGCCATGGCCGCTGAGCCTGCGCGTCCGGAGCCTGTGCTCCGCGATGGGAGAGGTCACAACAGTGAGAGGCCCACGTACCACAAAAAAAAAAATAAAATAAAATAACAACAATGGCAGCAGAATCATCAGTACACCTGGTCATTGCCTTTAAACTTTGAATCTCTATGGATAACAGACAACTATGGGAGAGGAGTGGTCCAAAACTTTCACAAAACAGTGGATTAAGAATCACTTTTACCACTAACTCTTAAAGATAATGTCCGTAGTCATGGAAATATTGTGATCACTAAAAACAATTTAAAAAATGAGAGACCTGATGAATTTGTCTTACATATATCAGCAGTATTTTTCCCTGCTTATATTTTAATGTAATCATATAAAATATAGCCTTAATAGAGAGAGATGAATGCTTTTAAGCGGGGCTTTTTAGACATGACAAAGTTAGCAAGGTCACATCATTGTCAGTAAAGTTTCTAGAATATAGAAGCATTAATTGTTTGGTGGATTTAAAAATAAAGTGATTTATTTGCTTTCCAGTTTCGTGCCTGGATGCAGCTCACTTATTAGCAGGTGTGGGCATATTGTCCTCTAATCAAATTTTTCAAATCATCTCTATTAAGAAGTCAGTAAAACAAAGTATTGAAATGCAGATTGCATTGATTTGCTCCAAGTTAATGCAAGGTAAGAGGAAAGAGTTACCTTAGGGTAAATCAATATAATCTACATTAAAGTACATTGTCTCTTAGAGTGCCAGGAAATATTCAGTGATCTCCATTATAAAAGTGGCCATTCTGACCACCTTATGTTGTCAGTCCTTAAATTTATGTCCCTTGCACCTCAAGGTAAGCAAGGTTTGTAAACTTTTCACAACCTAAATTTAGATTCCACTGAGTTTCCTCTTAGTGCTTCTAGTTTCTGGTCAGGTAGGGAATTGGTGTCTGGTTAATTTCATCATAAATAAATATGAATATCCAGATTCTAAATATTATATCTTCAACAAATTGATGTTTTTAGGTCAATTCTATACCAAAGCCTATACCTTTATTATAATCTTGGTTATTATGAAATCATGGTTTTCTTAAATATTGGCATCTCAACAATAAATCCATGCTTTTACTCTGATATTCTCTCTAAAAAGTATTTCCTAGTGGTGCTGATGATCTTTATCATTCTTTAAGTAAGCATTTCCCATGTGATATTAATTTCTTTGTATGAATAAAAATGAACTTGTAAACTGTTTCTAGGAAAGTATAAAACAGCAAAGCTGAGCCTATTTCATTTACATAAAACTGATTCTTTTACATTATAAATGTATAGGAAGAAACAAAATATAAGACGTTCTTTAATCTCTTCATCGTGATATATCATAAAAATGTCTTCATTTTTCAATTTATAAAACTTCTCAAAATTCTCTTTGATCAAGGGACAAATGCATTTCCATGTCACAAAAGATGATGTTGAATGTAAGAGGGAGGTATGGAAAAAGCAGTGCCTTTAAGATCATGTTCATTATTGCTTGATTGAGGAGTTACTTTTTGTAGGCCTGTTCTGAGAATGGGACTAAGATGAAAAATCCTGAGTCTTCTAGAATATTTGAAACAGTTCAAAACTATGATGCTATAGGTCCATAAGTACAAATATTTTGAAAAACTCTTAAAATTACAAATTTGGATAATTTGAAAAGTGACTCTAACCTGGATTTATTTTCCATTTATGTTTGCAAATATGCATGCAAAATTGCTTAACAATTAAAGGAAGCATTCCTGACAAAATGTGATTTTACACTTTTCTTATTTTCTCCATTTTACGTATTGTAGAACTACTTATTAGCTGTCTATTTAAGAGCCATCCTCCTCTTCTGATTTACTCACAGTACCTTCATTATAAAAATGAGATACCACAATGCTCTGGGAAGTTGGGCCCCAAATCTTCTAATTCAATCATAGTACATAATCTTATTCCCCCTTTTCCATGACTGGTTGAAGCATAGGGATATCATTAAACTCTGAAGAATGAAATGTACTGGGATATTTGATGAAACAATTTAGGAGAAAATTTTCCTTCTAAGACAAGAGAAACATATTAAAGTGAAATTACTCAGCTCATATGACAAAAAGAATTTGAGAAAGTTATGCCTGCAGTGGTTGCATCTACCCTGTGACCATGTGTTGAGAGAGAATGTACTAGCAATGGCAATAGGAAGGTACGAAGAGGAAGGAATTTTTTAGGTGACCAGTGTATATGCCACTAAATCAACCAGTTGGAACCATCTATCTTCATATTTATTTTAAAGTAAGACAGTAAATTCATGTAATGTAAGATAATGCATTGTTTAAAATAGTTTTTGAGTATTCTGTAACTCACACGCCAGTGTTTTCAGATTTACTGAAGTCCACAGATGTCCGAAACATTTTCTTCCAAGAATGAATTCACCATATTTACACATATTTCTATCAGGGGAAACAATCTCCTCTTCAAACAACAATAAAAATAATATAATGTAATACTTATTTGCCCCTATCATCTTTAGGATCTTTTCTTTTACAGTGAGTCTCCATTTTGAATCAAAAGTGAATTAAGCCCACCACTTGTGAACCTCTTTAGCCATTTTTAGAATATTTTTCTTTAGGTTGCACTCTCTCCTGTATCAGTAATGTCTTTTTGTCTGTACATCAATTCCTGCATGCTCTAGTATCTCCCAATTTAAAATAGAAATAGAAAGAAGACCCAACCATTCCTAGATTCCAATTTTGTCCTATTTCTCTGTTCTTAAATGACAGAATTTATTCAAAGTTTTTACACTACTTTTATTTTTTTTAACACTGTTCTTTGTGTTTTCTCTCTCTTCAACCCAGTCTAGCCTGTTTTCTGATCCAGCATTTCCCTTACTTGAAAGGACATTGATTTCCTCCATTTTGAAAATCTCAATGGTCCCTCTGCTATTCTCCTTTTACTTGCCCAATCAACAGCATCCCAGATAGACAGTGCTTTCTTTGTGTAACACTTCCTCTCTGCTCATGTGACCCAAATATTTTAATTTTTGTTCCAATCAATAGTTTTTGAAAAAGCCCTAGAATTACTCAATAAAGTTGCCTGGCAATTGCCCCAACCTTTTCATATAATAAGTCAGCAGGCTGGTCTCCTGGTTTTATTTCTGGAGACCTTTCAGAATTTTCCCAAGTAGTGGTTTTCATCGAATGCTGGGACTGGCCTTCACCAACAACCATATAAACTAGCTGATATAAGTCGGAGAAGCCAGGTTGATAAATATAAATGATTATATTAAATTCCTCAACAAATCTGTCAGGATCTTCGGTTACTTTGGGAAAGTCCTTGAGTATGGCTGGCAGTTCAGCTTTAATCCAGGGAGGATAAGAAACTAAGAGTTTAGCTTCTGGGTTTTCAGAGGCTTAATTTTAAAGGGACAGCATCTGGCAAGTTCAGGGGGAAAGGGAGAGGGGAGAGATTCAGAGAAAAAGGAAAGTTTGGCAAGAGCACTAGTATGGGGGAATTGAGAGTGTAGTGGAAGCATAGGCAGTGTGGAAGAGAAGGAGGAAGATAGCTCCAGAGGCAGAGTCTGGCCAAGAGGAGCTAAGGGGGAAAGACAAGATAACACCAGTGTGGGAGCCTGCGATGAAAAGCCAAAGAAGAAGAGCCTGTGGCTGTAGGAGCCATTTTATCTTCTTTTAATCCTTTGTTTGCCTCGATTAATCTTAAAATCTTATTTTTCAGAGAGGCAATTTTAGACTCCTGATGACTTTGGGAAGTCTCAAAGTACCAATCGATATTGGCATTCCACACACTTCTGGAAATTTTTGAGGTACTGTAGTCCAATGGTTTTAAGGAAATTAACTTTGGGGATATCAAAAGTTGTCAATAATGGCCTTTGATATTCCAAATTGCCTTTGGTCAGGTTGGTCCATTTAGTTAGAAATGCTCATTGGGAAGGACCATTATTTTTAAAAATAAAATCAACCGGCGTCCCTGTAGGGGGTCACCTTTAAAATATTTAAATAACTGGGATCTCATTTCTGAGAGGTTTTGCTCTAGGGTAAAAGAACAATTTTCAAACAGCTAAATAGCTAACAGCTCAAACAGCTCAATTCAAACAGCTTGCAATCCAAATTGTTCAAACAACCTACAGGCTTAATACCAGCCTGTTCTGAGAGAGCAGCTTGTTCCCAAGGAGCCAGGCCCAAGTCTTCTCAGCCAGTTCCCGTAGAACAATCCATACTCCAAAGAAATGGGCTGAAGGGTGAAAAATAGCACAGTTTTGGCGAAACTACCCCTGTTCCCCAAGGAATGGGCAGAAGGTTTCTTAGTCAGTTACAGTTGAAACAGTCTGATCTCAAAATCAGACCAAAGTGCCAAATGAATACTTGCAAATAGGACAAGGCCTTAACCAGAAAGGGCAAACCCTAGAACAGATCATGAAGAAAGCCAGGAGAGCTTCAAACACAAAGAGGGCATAAACTGGAATCTAGGAGACAGATCTTCAAACTCCAGGGTTGGCAAGAGAAGCAGTGAGGGACAATGTGCTCAATTATGGCTACCACACCTGTTTGTTCACCAGTCCTGGGGCCATCAGGTGTCTTCTATGGTCCCGTATAGGGCCACCAAAATGTTGATCTGAAACAAATAATAGACTGCCAGATATTTCTCCAGGAAAGATGAGTTTGAGAGACTGAGTGTGCTCAGCAGTTAGGGTATCAGTCCTGATAGGAAAAAGAGAGTTTTATGGGGTCTACTTGCTTGTTTGTTTGTTTTTTACCCGAATGCACAGAAAACAATCATGGGATAATAAAGAAATAAGGTGATGAATAAAGACAAGAATATGATAGAAACATGGGTATATTTATTTGATAAAGAACTTTACAAATTCCTTCTTATTAAGAAATTGACTATGGGGCTTCCCTGGTGGCGCAGTGGTTGAGAGTCCGCCTGCCGATGCAGGGGACACGGGTTCGTGCCCCGGTCCGGGAAGATCCCACATGCCGCGGAGCGGCTGGGCCCGTGAGCCATGGCCGCTGAGCCTGCGCGTCCGGAGCCTGTTGCTCCGCAGCGGGAGAGGCCGCATCAGTGAGAGAGGCTCGCGTACCGCAAAAAAAAAAAAAAAAAAAAAAAAAGAAATTGACTATGTATCTCAGATATTCATGATTTAAGTGTCTGTAAAAATTTCATATTTACATTATTCTGAGTTTCAGATTTAGTCATTCTCAATTATTTTGCTGCCTACACAGTCCTGAGCTAAGGAGCGCCTTTAAATTTTGCTATAAAGATATAAGTAACACACATAAAAAATGGAATACAAATTTCAATGCTCCTGGCAATAGACCTGCAAAATTACACTCTCAACAAAACATGGGAACTCAAGATTAAATTATAAACGGTTCATTTCTAGATGCTTAGCGAGCAGCAACTGTTTCTTAAGTGGATAAAATTGTATATTTCTAAAACAAAACAGAGAGTATAGAGAGAAAATATAGCATTATGTGAGACACTCTTACAGTATAAACTTATTTGTTTATTTATTTATTTATATGTTATACTTTTGTTTTTTACTGGGCTTCCTTAAGGTGGCTGTTTCTGGTGGATCATATGATAGGTTTAAGTTTCACTTTTCAAAAAAAAAAAAAATGCCAAAGGATTTTCCAAATTACTTGTATCATTTTATATTCCCACCAGCAGTATATGAGAATTTAATTTCCTCCACATCTTCAGTAACACTTTGGATGGTCTGTTTTTTTTAAATCTTACCCAATATAATGGGTTTATAGGGATGTTTTTTATTATGCTTTTGATTTGCATTTCTTTAATAAAATGTTAATGTTATTTATAATGTTAAGCATCTTTTGATGTGCTTATTTACCATTCTTAATATTCATTTGTGAATGAACATTAGTCTGTTAATTCTTTTGTCTATTTCTCATATTGAGTTGATTTATCTTTTTATTATTGACTTGCAAGAGTTCTCAACAGAAGTCCTGTGGCAGATATGCATGTAGTGAAGTTTTCCTCCCAGTCTGTGACTTGCTTTTTCATTTAATTTGTGAACTGTGAAGAGCAAGTTTTTAGTTTTGATGAACTTCACTGTTACTAAAATTTTCCTTTATACTCTGTGCTTTTGTTTTCTACTTGAGAAACTTTCTATTTGAGAATCATTGGCCACTCCAAGGTCATAAACAGTTTTGCTTATATTTTCTTCTAGAAGTTTTATGCTTTGGGGTTTTATAATTTTAAAATACTTGTAAGTTGGTTTCTTCTTTTATTAATTTAAATATTAAGATGAAGAGTTATCTATCAGTTTTAAGTTTTGCAATTTTATTTTATTATTTTTTTCCAGCGATAATAATGATGTAAATAGATAATTTTGGAGACCTTAACCGTGATCCAGAACTTTTCTACCTGAATTATTACATTTCCTGCTGAGAACAACTATATAAGTTACATTCTAATGATGTTTTATATAGCTCTGCATAAAACATCTGAAATAGAAGGTTATGCTTAGATTCACTCATCTAGTAGGTAGTATATTTGAAATCTTTCCAAGCAGCACAATTTCATCAGCAAACTCCATTTCATTAAACATATTATATCTCAAATGTATAATTATTCTTGACCAATAACTTAAAATTTTCCACTAATTTAATACAAAAAGCACACTTCAACTTTTGGTTGTTGGCCTTAGACATGCCAATTAATATAAATTTTAAAGTTTTAAAATGTCATATGAGAAATGATTTCTACTTTAAGCTTTTTAATTTATTCTGTATAGCTATGTTTTGTCTATATTTTTATTTGTTGAGATAGAGTATGCATTTGGGGGTTTTTTTTTGCTTTTGTTTTTCAGAAGAGAAGATTTACTGTGAGTAGTTGGGGAACCTACCATTTCTGTGTTGAATTGGTCCTTCTGGGATGTGTGCTGTGTAAAGGAGTAAATATACCAACCCAACTAACCTATTTTAAGAAAAGTTTTCATAAATTCTGCAAAGATATACTTAATGTGTTTAAAACAGTTCACTTGCCTCTGTCTTTCTTTGTGAAACAAATGTCACATATGTATCTGTAAATCCACAGCATCAGCAGAATTATATATACTTCATCATTACTCATTCAGTTTTTCTAATTCACTTGACATTTGACACTTGTTACAGGTTTTTCCACTCATTTAAGTGAATTTACATTATTTTTCCCTTATTTGTGGACACATTTCTATACATTGAAGACAAAGATGGATGGAAGTAAAGTAAATGGCTAAGGTATATGTCACATAGGTCTGAAATGATTTCTATAGTGACACTTTATACTCAAAAATAATCTTTAAAACTTTTCTAGCATTAAGGGAAATGCTATAAATATTTGGAAAGTACTTACTGAATGAAAAATAAATAAATTAACTGAAAAATTTCACTAAAGGTTTATTTGAATCTTTATAATAAAAATAAGTTGAAATCACCATATCAGTACATCATGTTGAATAAGACTGTGGGCTCTGTATCCAGCTATGTTACTTTCTGATGGTTTTGGGTCAAGTCACCCAGCTTCTTGTTCTTATTACCTATTATTTAAAACAGAGATAATAATGACACATTTATTGGATCACTCTGATCTTAAATAATTTACTTATAAAGCACTCTGAATAGTACCTGACACAAATTCAGAGCTAATTAAAAGTTAGCTGCTATTATTATATTTTTCACATGTGTTAGGAAAGAAATAGAAAGCCCTCCTATGTCTTTTTTAGTTAGTACTTACATCATATAGAGGTTTATATGATTATCTTCATAGCATTTAAAACACATTACCTTGCAAATCCCATTATAAAAAAATTTTAAGGCTTCCTATCCCCTAAAATTTGTGTCAAGAATCAATGACTTCATCTGTCATCTTTTTTCTTTCTTTCTTTCTTTTCTTTCCTTTCTTCTTTTCGTCTATTATGTATCTATCTCATCTATCAATTCTCACTATGTGTATATATTATCATTCCCTTTTAAGTTAATGTTTCACAAAGTAGAGTCTTGAAAGCACCTGGATCAAAAGCATCTATGGAGCTTATTAAAATAATGATTCCAGGATCTCACTCTCAGAGATGCTCATGAGTAGGACTTTGGAAATTCTGAGGAATTTGCATTTTTAACATTTGATCCATGCATCTTAAGCACATAAAAGTTTAAAATTCAATGTTTTGGAAAACCAAACTCTTCGTTATTTTCCAAATGTTCATTCCTCTGTGGATTAAGTGTCCTCTCTATGCATAAATAGCTGTTTCATTAATTATACTCAATCCTCAAGGAATACCATAACTACATTATATTATATATATGCCACATTGGTTATTTCAAATCACATTCATCTTTCAAATTTTGACTCACATCCTATCACTTTCATGTCTACTACAACTTCAAATCCCGTGTGAAAAAAAACATGAAATCCTACAGAAACTTTTATGGCATCACGTGATATCTTTATTTATTCTAACTCACATTAATTAATAGTGTATAATGGTGGTTAATGTAACATAGTGCATAATGATGGAGAGCACAGCTGTGATAATCAGCCAGACAGACTTGTGTTTGAACTATGATTGTCTTAGTTACTGCAGAAGCTAATTGACTTCTCTAAATCTCACTTTTCTCATCTTAAAATATTTACCAATATTGCCATATTTACTAAATCGATTATGATTAAATATGATTTACATAAACTAATTCACGCTTTGTACAAATTACTCAGTCAAAAAATTTAGCTTCCTATACTTTCACCCCTTTCACTCCTATTTATTTTTAAGTATCACATGTGTGTGTGTGTGTGTGTGTGTGTGTGTGTGTGTGTGTGTGTGTGAGTTCCCAACTAGACAAACTCTTGGGACATTGGTTTTGTGTCACTTTGTATCTATAACAAATAACATCAATATTCCATAAATATTTTAATTACCATCATATTCAAAATATTACTTTACTAGAGTGTCAGAGCTGTATTTATCATTATTGACTGATAAAATATATATTAATAGTTTCCATATATTTTGTCTTCATTAGGCTTGGGCTCCTTCTAGACAGTCACTGTCTTATTTATATATCTCTAGGGCCTTCCGTAGAACCTGGTATAAAATAAAAACTTTATGTGTATGTGTTGAATTAATGAATAAATGAATGGGTTTTACATTTCTAAAGAAGCAATTTTGAGGGGATTTTGAATTCAGTAGCTTGTTTAGTCCTGGAGCAGAATGATATTTTGTTTGTTTGTTTTTTGTTTTGTTTACCTGATTATTGGTGTGTGCATGTAAAACAATTAAGACCTTTAAACATTCTTTGCTACTCAGTTTAGCTCTTGTGTCATCCATTCTTTAAATGTAGAACCTGGCATCTAGTTGCTGCTGGCTGGGTGAATGAATGAATGAACAAAACACTAAGCTGATGGATGTTTCACAATTCCAATATCCTGGCATTAATTTACAAAATGGCATTTGGGGTGGGTTTGAAGATGATTAGCTCAAAGCAATTATGTCCTTGTTTAGATGTAAGAATTTTTCAGTCCAAGGAATGAGGGGATGTCTCCAAGCTCACAAATTTACTTTGAAGACAAATAAAGAAAAAAGAGAGAATGACATACATATGGACCTTTTTGTCATTTATTATAACATAAGTATTTTACATAATAGAAAACAGAAATTTAAAAATAAGCAATGTAATAACTTGGGATGGTGCATACATTTCAAGAAAACATAAAAGTAAACATTAAAAATAGCTTTTTCTCTCTGTGTATAATTATATGTAATTACACATGATCAGAAAAATGTAGACCTACAGGAAGTAAGACTCAGAATTAATTAGCAATGAATTAGCACTAATCAAGTTCTTTAAATTTTGTCTAAATATTTATTATTTTGGCCAGCAGTGTCACTTTGATGAAACGTTGCTCACGATGAATCACAATTGGTGGGTCCTATATCATGTGACTGTGTAGAAGAAATTTTAATTAAATAGCTAATGATAATGATAACTGAATAGAATGACTGAATTATATACAACTTATATATGAATCTACTCTGAGAATGATGGATAGGGATAATGGATAGAAAAAAAGGAAAAAGTGGACTGTCATTCTTTTAATTAAGATGACAATTTTCACTAGAAATCAGTGTATGTATCACATTGTTAAATTAAAATTCATTAAATAGTGTTTACATAAGAACAAGTATCATCACTTTTTTAATAGTTAAATATAATGGGAGTGTATTTGTTTAACAGATGTGAACAAAGTTATAGTTTTAGAATTTCAACATGATTTGCAGGTCTATAATATTTAGACCACAATACATCAAGTGTTTCTTGTGTGTGTTTTCTTGTGTGCCCTGAACCATGACTGTCTCATCCTGAGGGAACTTCAAGAGCAAGTTTGAAGGTTGGTCTGAATCCTCATTGGCTCATAATTGCCTTAAGTCATTCTCAAAATGCATATTCCTGGACCCTTACATTCAGAGACTTCCAATGTGTAAACACAGTCATTCCACCATAAAGGTTTTCCACCATAAAGGTCAGAGTGCTATGGCTGGGGTAAAATCTGACAGACCCTTCCCCTTAAATGAGTGGCACGTAAATCACCCAGTAGTTTCTCACTTTTGTAACCCTCTCTGGTACCCTAGGTCCCATATCTAACATTCTGTAGCCAAAAGATGCTGAACCGTTATGCCCTCTCTAGTCTCCAGTCCTTTGAAGATGCTGTTCCCTCAGTCTGGACTGCTTACTGCTTCATCTTTACCTGAGTCTTTTTCTTCTCATCTTCAAGAGGAGAAAAATGATAGGGATGTTTGGGCTGAATTATATATAACTCCCAAAATGCGAATTATGTACCTTTGTCATTTGTTTTAAATTTCGTAAAACAAAAAAACTTGTGAAAAGCGTAAGAAACATATTTTTAGGGACTTCCCTGGTGGTGCAGTGGTTAAGAATCTGCCTGCCAATGCAGGGGACATGGGTTCAAGCCCTGGTCTGGGAAGATCCCACATGCTGTGGAGCAATGAAGCCCGTGCACCACAGCTACTGAGCCCTCATACTGCAACTACTGAAGCCCGCGCGCCTAGAACCCGTGCTCCGCAACAAGAGAAGCCACCACAGTGAGAAGCCCGCGCACTGCAACGAAGAGTAGCCCCCTCACCGCGACTAGAGAAAGCCCACATGCAGCAACAAAGACCCAACACAGTCAAAAAATAAATTAAAATAAATAAAATTTTTAAAAAAAGAAATATATTTTTATGTATCAAATTTTCTTTTTGGCAATTCCAAGAGTTCCCAACACAAAAATGCTTATTCAGAATTCTATCTGGAATCTTTAATAATTATTAATCTTTAAGCTTATTAAGACTACTTTGGACATAGCACCATAGTCTATGAGTTTTCCGTCCTCTACCATAATGGAATTATTTACTTCAACTTCAGAAAATATGAAACAGTATAACTACTTAAAGGAATGGGTGGATTTCAATGAAGGCAAAATCTGATTAATTTTGTGTTGTCATGTAGGTTCCATGCCAGTCATCTCATTTAATATATGAATTTATTGCTAGTTACATTAGTTGAGTATGGACCATGTGTCAGCTACATCACTCCAAAACTCATTAAAACTTACAAGGTAGAAATCATTCCATTGGTCTTATAGCTCAGGAAATTGACGCTCATGGAAACTGATTAATGTATCCAATGTCATAAAGTAAGTTTTGAAGCCAGTTTGCAAACCCAGTGCTTTTGAACTCCAAACCATTGTATCATAAAGTAAGTTTTGAAGACAGTTTGCAAACCCAGTTCTTTTGAACTCCAAACCATTGTACCATCTGTCACCATCTGATCAATCTAGTCTGTGATCAATCTAGACTCTTCTCAAATAGTAATCACATTACACTATTAAACCAAGCTAATTTATTTGTCTCAGAAATATAAATAGGATCCTCCATCTTCAAAAGAACTTTGTTTTATTACCTTTCTCATTAATATTACACATCAAAATCAAAAAATGTCTAGGGAGAGATTTCTGTATTTCCAGTTTATGATTCCAAAGAGCTACTCCTTACAGGGATGTAATCTTACAATTTTGTAACTAATAAAACAGCCACATCAATAGACAACTTGAGAAATAATATCCATAAGGGATTAATAAAAGGAAATATTTCTATATATTTTCTAATCTTCACAGGTATAAAAGGTAATTGTGACATGACAGGCCATACTAAGTGATAACAGCATCACTGAACATAGACTCACAGCAAACCTTAGTAAACTAAGAAAAATTACAACTGATAGAGATGAAAATGATATTCAGAAAAGATGTCTTAGTAACTGTCAACTAAACAAACAGTTATAACTAAACTAGCAATCGTATTCTTAGTTCTAACACATTTTCTTTACATGATATGAAGTATCAATCTTTTACAAGTAAGTAAATAAGGGAGAATGTTTTATTAATCTTCTATTATCAAAAAGGCAATACTACCTTTCCAAAGGGAAAAATATCCTATATGTTTCCTGAGTATTTGATAATATAGAAGAGCTATAGAAACATTTATGTTTAAAAACATTCCCAAATGTTATAAAATGGAACTTGGTATTTTGTTTTGTCCTGATTGCAGGTTCCACTGCCTTTCTAAAGGGAATCCAGTTTGCCTTGTTGCTTCGCCGCTTCTCTTTTTATTTTCTCTTTCATTTATTTTTTGCTTTATAAACAATCAAGTTTTTTTAGTTTAGCGTATACTCATAATTGATTATTCACTGAAATTGATTATTCACTGAAATTATTCACTGAAATATATCTACTTTCCATATATTCACCCTAATAGGTTTTTTATTATAGTTTACAGTTTATATTTATTCACAGTTTATGTAATTTATACTTTCCATATATTCATTCTAATGGGTATTTTATTATACTTTATAGTCCCTTTATTCAGAAATCAAATTTTTCTCATTACTTTAGAAAAAATTATATATTTTCATCTGGCAAGTTTGGATTTTTTTTCTTTCATTTTTGTGTTTGTTATCCATCCTTTCCCAGTATAACACCTTGTTTTCTTAAAGTAAATTGTTAAAATAAATTAAAGCACAGCATGATAAACAACAATGCAATTGCACAAAGAGAAAAAGATCGTTTGGGGGAAAATAAGATCGTTTATGCAATTTAGCTTTGTTATTTTCTATATTCTGTAGGATTATAGGCATTAAGTTTACATTTGTAGAGGGAAGAAAGAACAGAGGTCTGTCTGGAAAGCAGGCATGGAAATGTAGCAAATATACACGTTTGATCTAAATGACAGAAATAAAATTGCCAATGACATGATAATATTAGGCATTTTAAACTGACCTGTATTACTTGAAATGCAGGTTCAATATTTTTCAGTTTGATGAGGTCGTTCAATGTAAAGTATAAATGAAATTAAGTTATGTACATAATATCTATAACAGAATTTGCTACATTCACTCTTGAAGATGTGGGTTAATCTTTCATTTGCATACATCCTCAAGTCGATGCTGTTCTTTGCCTGAATTTATCACAAGTCTGCAGACATGGCTTGCTGCTGGAAATGGACATGAGCAATTACATTTTCAGTCTGAAATGCAGTGAAAGATTCCACTCCAGCTGCATTTGTTAAGCTCTTTGGTAGCTGTACTGATAAGGCAAAAAGAGGTTCAAGAATAAGAAATCTAAAGTGGAGATGCAAATCTCATGCTCAGTTGCTATATTGTTATCTTAGAAGATGCTGATCCTGACTGGCCTCAAACTAGCTTTACGAGGAGAAATAAAAAAGTAAGAGAAAGGGGTTATGGTTCTTTCTTTCTAAGCTATAGTGCATCCATTTTTTATTATATCACCATTACAGTGAAAAACAATTTCATTAATATATATTTAAAGCAATATTTGTTTCATAAATTATTAAACACATAGACTTTAAAAATGCACTCCATTTATATTTCTAGTTGTTACTCTTTTTTTTTTTTTTTTTTTTGCTGTACATGGGCCTCTCACTGTTGTGGCCTCTCCCGTTATGGAGCACAGGCTCCGGACGCGCAGGCCCAGTGGCCATGGCTCACGGGCCCAGCCGCTCCGCGGCATGTGGGATCCTCCCGGACCGGGACACGAACCCGTGTCCCCTGCATCGGCAGGCGGACTCTCAGCCACTGCGCCACCAGGGAAGCCCTACGGTGGCATTTTTAATGTCATTGCTCCCCAGATAACAATTACTAGATAGTAAATACATAGACTTGAATACAGCATGGCAAGAAATAAAATTTTGTACATCAAAGCAATCATTCAAAAAGAGGCCATAGGGACTTCCCTGGTGGTGCAGTGGTTAAGAATCTGCCTGCCAATGCAGGGGACATGGGTTCGAGACCTGGTCCGGGAAGATCCCACATGCCGCGGAGCAACTAAGCCCGTGTGCCACAACTACTAAGCCTGCACTCTAGAGAATGCGAGCCACAACTACTGAGCCCACGTGCCACAACTACTGAAGCCTGCACGCCTAAAGCCTGTGCTTCACAAGAGAAGCCACTGCAATGAGAAGACAGCACACCACAACAAAGAGTAGCCCCCGCTCAATGCAACTAGAGAAAGCCCGCGCACAGCAACAAAGACCCAGTGCAGCCCAAAACTAACTAACTAAATAAATTTATAAAAAAAAAAAAGAGGCCATAGAATCAATATATGATAATTACAAATTTGAACATAGAAAACATAATATTCACATATATATATATATATGTATGTACTGTTTCATCTGAAGCTACTTCTCTTTTACTATTCAAAGTTCAGTTCAGAGTTTACTTCATGAAGTGTTTGCTCTGTAATGGATTTCCATAATCTCTTCCTGTTACTTTTTATAATATTTATTCTTCCTAAGATATTTTGAAACTATTTCCAGTGTAATCACGCACTCTTCTCTAAGTGTTTCTTATGTACGTTCTTTTTGATTACACACATTGTAAGCAATATAAAAATCATGGGAGAGACATGGGCAACTATTTAATAAATATCCTTTAACTTAATAACAACTCTTTCATACAGGACTAGAAGATTACATCCTACTCCACAAATGGGAAGGTTAAATGGAGACTATGTGGTGTGGCTTTAATTTTAGAATAGATTCATATAATGAACAAAAAATATCATGTAAATTATATTGGCCAGACCAAAAAAAACAAAACTACTATAAAAACAACAATGAAAAGCATTCCTTGGGTCCTTATTTAATGTCAAGTTTTACAGATATTGATATTCTAACACAAGTATTACTCCTAGTTTACAAGAGAGGAAAGTGAAACTCAGAGTTTCCATATAATCAGCGAAACTCACCACCTACAAAGGGCTGAGGTAGCATTCAAAAATAGATAAAAATACTAAAAAAAAAAATGATGTCTGGCATCAAAACCTGTTCTCTCCCTGCTTTACCACGAGTGTTTCTCTTTCCAAAGAAAACACTAAATGTATGCTACAGTCTCACCTGCAACGTAATTCTTTGGAGAGCTAGACCTTCATCCTTTTCATCCGTGTGCTGTCATAGCTACCTGGGTCTGTGATATAGTACATGTCCAATAAATATTTGTTGAGGTGAATATGTGTTTTTGAGAAATATTTTCAGCTCCAAATTAAACATCTGTCACAAGTATGTAATAATTTCAGTGGGGCTATAATTTGGATCTCTGAAATTATTTACATTTAACTTAAAATATGATTATACTTTCAGAAAAATATCCATTAAGTTGACAGAATGCTAAGACTATACTACTCAGTTAAGGTCATTTCACGGCTAAATACTCAAGAAAAACCAACTTTGATATTCAAATAGAATACATTCTAGTGAATGTTTCTGAATTTTCAAAATGGTCACTTTACTGTTAGAATAGTAACACATCTATTGGAGGCTTTTATAATGCACATCAAAAAAAAGCTTGTACCTACGCTTTTACCTATGCTTAGAATATCAGAGTATTCTGAGAAATAGCTCTGAATTGACTCCTGGTCAATATGTTGTTGCATTTTCATTCTACACATTTCTAATTATTTAATGCTATCTTTTAAGGTTTTGTATGTGGGAGGAGGAAAAAAGGAACACTACTTCAAATCAGTTTAATGTTGAAATAGTGATTAGTACTGGCATGCCATGTGAAACGAGGTCTATTATCTACTGGATTTTTAATTACCTTTTTTAAAAAAAAAATTGTCCTGGGACTTTACTTTCCTTTTCCTTCATTATACCTGCCAGACCCTGAACTTTTAATTTCAGACTATTAATTACTATGATATCCCCAGGTCATTTCCTACCCTCTGTTTTTGCAAGATTAATATCATTCTAAACATTTACTTAGGTCTCTTTTTCTATCTCCCTAGATGGCTAACTTAACTTTATTCACACTGAATCTTTTTGTTGCTGCCGTAACAAATTTCAATTTCTCTTCTTAACAATATCCTTCTTAGTGCTAACAATGTTTCCTAATTTATCACTAAATTTTATTGTCAGGAAGATTCTGCTGTAGAAATTCAATTGTCTGTAAATCTGAGCACCAGTAAAGCTGCTAAAATCATTGTGAGTCTTATTTAACTGTCTGGCACATAAATCAGGTAGATTTTATTTGATTTCAATGGGGTGTTTTTCTAGACCTTAGCGCTCTAACACATACTGATATTAACTAACTACACATTCAAGTGCATATTACTGCTTCAAAGAGGAATAATTCATCCAATAAACACAGCCCATCTTTCTAAATGGCAATTATTAAGAAAAATGTTCTGACTAATGTTATCCTGTGTCCGATATAAAAAGAGACCAGAAATTCAAAGCTTCTCAGTGTTGTCATTACTTCATTCTATGACTGTGGATGAGCCCTTAATGCTAAGCATGTCAGATTCCTGTTGTGTAGCCTTCCAACCCATCACTCTGCATGAAAAGTAATATCTTTATCATGTTATGGTAATTTATTATTGTTCACATGCATTTGTACATATGTTAACACCTTTGTGTTCTTTCAATCTATCAACAAACATGTGTAGTAAATATTCTTATCATTTTACTATAAGATCCTAAAACCTGAAATTCAGAATGAAGGCAACTTTTCCATAGTAGAAGAGTTGGTTTGGTACAGGCCAGAAATCAAGATACATATACACACACACACACTCACAAACAAACCTGTGTTCAAATCTTGGTTTGGCCTTAACCAACTCCAGTTCTTCAAGAAGAATACATGTGTGTGTATATATCTCCTATATATAAGATATATAAATATATATGTATGTATAATGTACATGTATATCCATATGTATGTGTATACATATCTAAATATATGCACATGAAAATATATATATACACATACATATTCAAAAACATTTATTTATAATTTATTTATTAAGGAAAAATACAGATATGAGTGTATAAAATTAAAATCTTCACAAAAATATTAGAGGCAGAGATGGTAAAGCAATTTGACAAATCCAAATAGACTTAATTTTTTAAAAAACTATTTAATACTATAATTCAGATACCCATGTAGAATTTAACCAAATGTCACCTTCCCCTCTTTGCTTGTCTTTGCTTGTTGTTGATCATCTTAGAATCTTTTTAGAGAGACATTTTCTAGGACTGTGAAGGTCCCTTTTATGCCTGTGCCCCTTAATTTCATATGAAGCATTCTCTGCAGGTAGCTAAATTAACCCCATTTAGTACTCTGAGGCATGTAGGGGTGTATAGTTTTACTCTAAATTGCCATCATACTGAAGAAGCCAAAGAATAGAACTGAATGTATTCTTTATCTATGTTTGCTTTTTAAATAATTGCTTATAATAGCAATTTATTTCTATTTACATATGCACACACAAGTTGGTTTTGAAAAGGCAAGGTTCACATAAAGAGGACATATCTCAAATAAGGGAAGCTAGATGACATTACCTAAACCCTCACCAGTTTAGAATGTTAATGCTACAGTAAGTTCCTAGAATAAACAAACTAAAGGAAATAAATTAAAAATCAATTTTTTATGTGAAATATAAGTCAGGATTTAGCTGAGGTAAGTAGGGAAGCAGATTTCTATAAAAAATATTTCTATAAAAATATTATAGGAAAGGAATAGATCTAAATATATTTTTAGATTTAGACATATAGTCACAATTCATAATTTCAAAATTAACAATTTTAAAAAAAATCATGAGACAACATAACCACAAAAGCTTAAGATACTGGATCTATAAAGTACTACTGCATATAAAATAACAATATTTCTAATATGTAAAGATAAAAAAATAGAGGGAATTGTAAATATGAACAAGGAAAAAGATATTATCAAAACTGATTAGGAACCTATGAACAAGGATTAAGTAGAATTTTAAACATATAAAATATGATCATTAGAATTAAAAATTCAATGGCTATGTGAAAGAAATGTGGGGTCATTCATCATCTGTATGATATTGCTATAAAAAACATCCAAAATATAACATAGAGAGAAAAATGTATAAAACAAACAATTATAAAAGAGGGTGATGGGGATGTCTGTTTTCACTATTTCTATTCAACAATTACTAAAGGATCCAGAAAACATAATTTAAGAAATTAAAAAATAAGTATAATCAGAGAAAAATATATTCTTGGTCACTGATGATATGGTTCCTACTTATGGAATCCGAGATAATTTCCTGACAAATCATAAGAATATATATGCAAATATAGCAATATGAGATTAGGATGAAAAATTCAATTGCATTTTTATATACCCACAGCAAGTTTTAACATATATAATATATTCCAGATAGATGATGGATAGTTAGGTAGATAGATAGATAGATCTTTACACATGTATATACATCCATACATGCTAAGTACACATACATATGACAGAAAAATATCCTGCCTCTTATTGCTAGTTTGATTTTCTTTCCATACTATAGTTCTCCCTAGGTATCAGCTGGGGATTGGTTCCAGGATCCCCTGTGTATACCAAAATCTGTAAATGCTCAAGTCCCTTATATAAAATGGCATAGTATTTGCATATAACCTACACACATCATCCAGTATTCTTTAAATTATCTCTAGATTACTTATCATACCTAATAAAATGTAAATGTTATGTAAATAGATATAAATGCAATGCAAATGCTATGTACATCATTTCCATCATGCTGCAAATTCAAGTTTTGCTTTTTGGGATTTTCTGGATTTTTCTTTTTTAGGATACTTTCAATCCAAGGTTGGTTGAACCTGTGGATGCAGAACCCCCAGATAAGAGGGCCAGTTGTACATTGACGCTTACAGGACAAATCTTAATATTTAAATGCCATTAGTTGTTAAAAGGAATAATTCATTTTTGAAAGAATTATTTAAATTAATGGAATGCTTTGCAAAACCAGCTTGTCAAAAACATTGGCTGAATAGTATATTTTATTTACTTTAACAGGACAACAAAGGAACACATTTCTACTGTCCAGAGACATATTGGAAATAAGATCTCTTTTTATAAGACTTACCACAAGTTATTTGTAATTAGAGAGGAAGTAAATATAAGGGTATTTATTGGAACACAAAGATGTTGAGTATCTTTTCAGCATACCATATAATAATGTTCTTATTTCTCTTTGATTAGGGAGAGTCCTATACAAATAGACGATAGTAGCGTGTGTGAAATATCATGAGCCTAGAAAATATTAACTAAATTTATATGTTTGTGCTTCCAGCATGTGTTATACTGTGTTTGTATTATATTGCTAAATTATACTTAAGTATTCACTTCATTAAACTAATATTTATGAACCTAAATCTTTTCTATGCCAGGTACTTTTGTATGTATCTCATTTAATCCTCACAACAATCCAATGTGATACAGTGCATTATACACATTTTAAAGAATAGAAAACTTAACTTTAAAGCAAGTAAGCTGAATGGTTTCAATTAACATTGACAGAGGGCAAGTAAATGACAGAAATGATGTTGAAAATCGTTTCTCAATTTCTACATAAAGTGTTGTTAGATTGATACATAGCAGATTGATACATAACAAAAAGAAATGTGGCAGTTTTGCATGCATTTATTATTGCTTAATAGTTATTTCTAAAAGAAGTTAAATATAAAATGATAAAAACATTAGTAACAGTATTCCTTTTCAACTCTGAATACACTGTCATGGCACCTGTCCCACTGTAGCATCTGTTTCATGGTAGGCAGTTAACAGGTATTTATTTGAAATTTGCTCTTGCCAGTTTAGTAATTATAACCAATACTTTGTTTTTGTTTGTTGAGATAATTTTTCAGATGATTTATTCAACAATTCATTCATTTATTCTTATAGTGAGTTCACAAATACTTATTGAGCTCTATATCATGTGCAGACAATGTTCTAATTTCTACCTTAAGTGGAGTTAAACTGGTGAATAAAAATAAACAGTCCAGGACTTCCCCGGTGGCGCAGTCGTTAAGAGTCCGCCTGCCAATGCAAGGGACACGGGTTCGAGTCCTAGTCTGGGAAGATCCCACCCTCCGCAGAGTAAATAAGCCCGTGCGCCACAATTACTGAAGCCCCTGTGCCTAGACCCCATGCTCCACAACAAGAGAAGCCACCGCAATGAGAAGCCCGTGCACCACAACGAAGAGTAGTCCCCGCTCACCACAACTAGAGAAAGCCCACTGCAGCAATGAAGACCCAACGCAGCCAAAAATAAATAAATAAATTTATTTTAAAAAGAATACCTTTATTTAAAAAATTAAATAAATAAAATAAAACAGTCCAATCCTCACTGTATTTAAAATATGATGGAGAAAAAAGATTAATTAAATATTCATAAACATATGAAAAAGTAACTATAACAAATGCTAATAAGTGGTATATACTTGGTTCTATGAATTCAATAAACCAGGGATAGACTTAGGTAGGAGATCCAAGAAGATTTCCCTGAAAATATTACATTTAAGCTGATACATACTGGGTGTCTGGAAGAACAGACCATCCCCGGCAGAGAAAAATGTGTACAAATATTAAAAAATGCATGACAAAGGAGAGGGACTGAAAGGTCACTGTGCAGATAGAGAAGAAGCAAAGATTGATGAGGATGCCGAGGTAGGCAAAGATCAAATCATAAAAAAACTTATAAATCATATTAATTTTGGTCATAATTCTATTAGCCATGGGAAGCTGCTAAAGAGTTTTAATCCTTGGTATGACATGACCAGATTTAAATTTGAAAAAAATTATCTCTGGAAGCAGTGTGAAAAAATTAGAGGAAAGCCAGATAGGTAGAGAAAAGTTACTATTCTGGGAGTCTAGGTGAAAGATGGTACTTCCTGGGACTGTTTTGATGAAAACAGGAAAAGAGAGGAACAAATAGTTTCAAAAGAAAGTTAGACCTATGACGGATAGAACTTAGTGATAGGTTTGTTATATGGAGCTGAAAAAGAGCTCTCTAGGATGGCTCCTTTGTTTTTTGCTTGATCAACTGAGTGAAGAATGGTGTACTTGAATAAGATTAGAGATATGTGAAAAGACTTTGAACTTTGTGTGTGTGCGTGTGTGTGTGTGTGTGTGTGTGTGTGTGTGTCTATGTGTGTTGAGGTAGGTACAGCTTGTGCAGTTAGGGGTCAATGGGGGAATCTATGTCTTGGTTTTAGATATGCTGAGTTTGAGATGTTTGTGAGGCAGGCTAATATATAAGTATTGAGGTCAAAAGAGGACTCTAGACTGAATGACTCGCAAATAATTGAAGAAAGTGGTTTGAATAAGTTTGTTTAGAGAGCAAAATAAGGAAGACAACCTAAACCTGGACCAAAAGGAACTCCAAAAGCATGATGGAAGGAAAGGAGAGTGTGCTTGAGAGCAAGTGCTTCTAGTTTTAAATACGGCTGCACATTTCGTTGTGGTATGCTCTAATATAAAAAAGAAATGACAAAGATGACATTGATTTTTTTTTCTAAGGGAACGTACAGAAGAATCACACAAGAAAATGGCAACAAATTATTACTCTAATTTCATTAGAGGTTAAATAGTGTCACTTAAAACACAGCAAGATAACTTAAAATTTTAATAACAACTGTCTTATAATTCAGGTCATAAGGCTCTACCTTAAAAAGTTAGTTAATATTGTTATAAAAATGGATTGGGTCTCATTATCTCTGACCTAGACTATGTTTATATTTTAAAACCAGCTTAATGTCTAGTTTTTCACTATCTAGACAAAGTTAGTGGGGCTTTTTTTGTCTGTGGAATACATAAAGTTTAAAGAGCATTTATAAAGGGATCAGACTTGTTCAAATGATAATGTGAGTGCTATTTTTAACTAAAACTAAAATGTACTGTTTAATAATTGTTTTTCTATTAAATATCTTCAATAATGTGTGCATGTGCATATGTGTGTCTGTGTATTACCTTACACCCAGTCATCAAGGAAATAAAAAGAGGTGTATTTATGTTCATGTTTCTTCCTAAACTGGTGAACAATACATTTGGCTATTAATTTTCAAGTTTAAGTAACTAGAGAAATCCGCATATAGGTTCCCATATAGAAAAATACACATCTAAACAGAAAATCTATAATTAATTTGACTTATAAAATGCATATCTGCAAGACATTATGTTATCAGATTTGTTACCTTCAACAAAATTCTTTTTACTTTGTTGAAATGTATGAGTACTAAAAACGATTATCTTAAAATCAACCTGCTGAATGCCCATCAACAACACAGGTTTTCAATGAAATTCTTGTAGATGGAAGGAAAAGGAGAGAAGTGTGTATAATACAAACTCTAAGTATTTAAAAATGTATCCTAAACAGCCAATATTCTTGTTATGGAATTAAACATCGCTCTACAGCCTCATAATAATTTATGCTTTCACGTACAGAGTAAATAAGCAAAATAATACTGGCAAATTGGATGTTTATAGTTATGATTCAGTTAGGTTTTTTTTTTTTTTTTTTGCGATACGCGGGCCTCTCACTGCAGTGGCCTCTCCCGTTGCGGAGCACAGGCTCCGGACGCGCAGCCTCAGCGGCCATGGCTCACGGGCCCAGCCGCTCCGCGGCATGTGGGATCCTCCTGGACTGGGGCACGAACCCGTGTCCCCTGCATCGGCAGGCGGACTCTCAACCACTGCGCCACCAGGGAAGCCCTCAGTTAGTTTTTTGATATCAAGATTCTAAAAAGTCTATAGTTCAGCTTATAACATAATTTTATTGTGGATTTCATTGCATTTCAATAGAATTTACTCTTCAAAATTATGAGTTCTAAAAAGGCACCCAATGCAACCAAACCAAAATATTTCATCAATTTTTATCTCATTTATCCTTTATATACATTAATATCTATATTCAAAATGACTACAAATAATATTCATTTGTTCTTTTCATGAGTGATACAAACCCTAAGTCTAACAGGTAAATAAAAACTAACAGCAGGAAAGGAGGAAAAGTCAAATGCTACATTTAACTGCAGGTGGTTGAGGTGACCACCAACTGTGTAAAATCAATGATGCTAAATTTCAATTTTGTCCAAATATGTCCATGGTATAAAAAGTATTACTTTCTTTCTTTTGAAAAATGGATCAATGGAATAAGAGACTAGACAAAAGTGCAGACTCCTAGTCTGAATGAATTATGAACTCTATAGTTTTTTCCAGAATGGTCATTACAAAGCAACCTTCCAGACTATGGACTCTTTTCTTTTTCCCAAGTTTATAGTCTTCTGTCTTTTGCCTTATTATGTGCTTTTGCCATTTCAAAGGGTAATTTTGGATCTCTCTGATCTCTGGCTGTAGGATAGTGAGAATTTGCTTCTTACTGAATTATGTAGCTGACATGTATTGCAAGATGAGTGGGGAGGATATACTTTAGAAATTAAATGTGATGAGAGAGATTTAAGAATGGAATGTTTTCTGAACTTTTATTCATAATCACCAGATGGCTCACTCAATAATTTCTTTTTCTCTCTCTCTTTTTTTTTTTTTTTGCTTTAAGGCAGTATTACCAAAATATTTACCCCTTTTCTATATATTTCTTTCCCTGAAAACAATATACTATACATCATTTTAACAATGTTTTGAAAATGGAAGACCACCAAAGCATGCATATTTTCAAGCTATGAACATTACCACAGATATCCGAAAATGGAAGGACTAATTAAAAGTTTAAAATTTGCCCTCATGTTAACTCTAATTTACTTTTTTGTAAATGGAGGCATGTGAAAAATGAAACCAATTCCACTAATTCACTTATAACTTACACACATTGTGGGAAATATATAGACTTGTAAATTTAGATAACTATTTCTTTATACAGTTAGTAATGTTGAAAATGGTTTCTCTTCAGTAAAGGTAAAAACAATTAACAGGAAGTTGCTAGCACCCAACTAATTTGAATAGCCAAGAAACTTTTTAAAAAAGGTTTGTTGAAACATAACCTATAAAGTGTAGAGAACTTGAATGTAGAAGTCAATTAATTTTTAAATACATTTTTAAATATGTGAAGCATAGTTATATTTCACTGTGTGGAACAGTAATGGTCAGATTATATTGATGGATCCATAGCTAGATATTATGTATTTATCTTTATATCTAGGAGCTGATATTTTAAAATTTCTAGTATTGATTTATCTCCACTGGTTTTACAATTAAGTTCCATATTATCAGTTTTGTCTGTACAAAATTACTTAAAGGGACAAATTAAAAGAAAACCAAGCTGTAATGACACCATAGAGTTCATCTATTCTGATTTGTCTCAGATGATTCCTTTTTTGAATTTAGGCTGTTCAGATGTGTACTGATAGCCAAATTCAGAGTGGAGATTTAAAATATACTTCAGCTACTTATGTAATAGTCTTTCTTTACTGCTTTTTTATATATTGTGATATAACAGGAAAACAAACATACTGCTAACATTTTATAGGCTAAGGGCTAGAGTGCAAACGGAAACCAATATACCTACCTTGTACCAAATTCTTTATAATATATCTAAATATTCTATGTTCTTCTAACATTGACAAATATACCTTAATAAGGATCCTGAACTTCCAAATCTGACCTTAGATTTCTCGGACTCTTCAGCCTTTGTACTTTGGTTTGCCCCTGTTTTTTCCCACACATGGGTCCCCCCCAGTACCAAAAAGGACCTCTTGTACCTGATTATGGATGTCACAGGCTGTACTTCATATCCAAGCTCCATTTCCTCCAAGTAGCCAATTGCTGGCAGCTCTCAGGCCCTCGCCTTGGACCTGAGGTATGTACATCATGGTGTGTCTACCTTCAGGTAGAAAACTCAGGAGAAAAGAAGAAGAGAAGCCTGTAAGTGGGCTCAGGCAGTTTAGACAATTCCATGTTCCCAGGTACAGTACTTAGAATCTGGAAGTTGGGGGATTCTGTTTACTAATGGACTAATTCTCTTGACCAGTTGGGTCTTAGAAGTGTGACTGGGTCAGAGTCAAGATGAAACCCAAGGCAGGGGCCCCAACTGCTCATACCTAAGGACAGTATTGTATAAATGTACACACTTTAAATATATATGTATATATAAATATAAATAAGGCTGCCAGTTTTTTTTTTAGTACAATTGAGTAGTTTGAGGCAGATGAATATTCCCACTGAGAACAAATGTTTAGCAATATCTAATAATGCAGAACTTACAGATAGTCACTAGTTTCACTCCTAAGTATATACCATCAGATACATGCATATTCATGCACCCAAAGATATGCACAAGATTGATTATCTTTGTTCATAATTGCCCCAAACTGGAAACAACCAGAGTGTGCATATGTAGAGTGTATAAGGGAATAATGGAACACAACTGAATGATTAAAAGGAACAAACTTTGCTAGATGCAATAACATAAATAAATCCCACACATAACGTTGATTCACAGAAGCCAGACACACACAAAATACATTGTGTATACTTCCATTTACATAAAGTACTGAAACTGGTAAAACTAATCTATGTGATAGAAATTAAAATAGTGATTAGCTTTTGAAAGTATATTAATTGTTGCTGTATATTAATATCCCAAGTGAGGAGCCTGGGTTGCTGGCATTGTTTTATTCTTTGTTTGTGTGGTGTTAATGTTGGTTTGTTTGCTTTGTAAAAAGTCATCAAGTTATACACTTATTTTTTTAACACACTTTTCTGTGCATATGTTATATTTAATTTTATGTAAAGGAAGTAAATAACTTAAAGAAATGCTTTGGGGACTTTCCAAGTTTGTCAAAAAAAATTTTTTTTTTCAAATAACAGAAGCAGAATACAGCAATTCCAATCGCTGGCATTCAGACTCTCACACGGTCTTTAATTGAGAGGAAACTCATTAAGTCCCAAGTTAGTCCATTTATGTTTTGATAAGCTCTAACAGATAGGTGAGTCTTCCATAAAGCAAAACTGTCTGCCTTCAATCATTCTGGAATGTTCCCTCTATCTGTAGATCTACACAAATTATAAAATCCACTCCCACTCAGTCCAACCTTCCAAATGCTTGAAGTATTGCTGGTTCTCTTCAGATCCTGTCTTTACTAGGTTAATAGATCTAGTTTCTCACATTTTCTTTATAAGATACACTTTCAGGAGGTTTCTCCATTCTGGTTACTCTCCAGTCACCAACATTTAAACTAGGACCTGAATCTCAGTTAAATTCAACAGGTGTATTATAAGTAGTACAGACATGAGTTATACCATCATCTCCAATGCTTTGCATTTTGACTGTGATTTCACCTTGCAGCCAATGATTCCATTGGCTTTGCTGGCAGCCATATCATTCTGAGGGAGGTACAAATACCACCAATGAAGTAGTTTAAAATAAAAGATTAAAATTAAATCTGATCAAGCTTCCAGACCTAACTATCATTTTATCAGAAATCTAAGAAAAAGGATCTATAATCAGCAAAATCTACACTGCAGGGAACCCTAGAAAAAAAAGGCAATGCTATTTCTTCTACGACAAAGTTACAAGGAGGGAAGGGATGATTAGGAGGAACCTACAGATTAAAAAGACACTTAAGGGGCTTCCCCTGGTGGCGCAGTGGTTGAGAGTCTGCCTGCCGATGCAGGGGACACGGGTTCGTGCCCCGGTCCGGGAAGATCCCACATGTCGCGGAGCGGCTGGGCCCGTGAGCCATGGCCACTGAGCCTGCGCGTCCGGAGCCTGTGCTCCGCAACGAGAGAGGCCACAACAGTGAGAGGCCCGTGTACTGCAAAGAGAGAAAAAAAAAACAGAGACTTAAGAAACATAACGACCATCACAATATATAGAAATTATTTAGATCTTGATCCAAACTAACAAAAAAGTAATGTTTTTAAAATAAGCGTTTGGAAATAGGAATACTGACTAAGTTTTTGATGATATTAAAATACCGTTGTTAAAGTTTAAAGCTACAATAGCAATACTCTGGTTATTACCTTTTTTAGAGTTTTTTTGTTTTGTTTTGTTTTTAGAGATACATATGGAGATAGAGATGAATAGAAATAGAGATAGAGATGAATGCCATGAGATAATGTCTGTGATTTACTTCAAAGCAAGATATATCTTAAAAGATAATTATAAAAACTGGGTGATGAGTACATGATAGTTCTTTATGCTAATCTCTTATTTTTATGTGTTTTAAGTTTTCCATATGAAATTTTAAATAATAAACAAATATTTTAAAAATATGTTCTTCTCATGTTTTGGGACAATTAAAGGTTTAAAGTGCCAAACTTCCAAAGGATACAGATATAAAGCACAGAGCGATTACTTATAAAAAATACAAAAATCACCTGAAGATGGATTTAGTAAATTCATATGTAAAACAGAAACTTGAGTTACTCACTTAGCCAAGGTAGGATTAGTAGAAAATTTTTCTCTCCGTAAGTTAATAAAAGAACATTTTGAAGAGGAGGGAGTGTAATTGATATATTATTTCAAGGTGTAATTGCAGAGATACTGGCAAACATGGTGAAAGGTACAGTTCAGCTGAAAAGAATAAAATTTGTATACAATTGCGTTTGGATAAAGCACACTTGGCAATATTATAAGGCTGAGCCATTCTCACCTCTCACATCTTGTCTTTACTATCAACTTCCCAGAGTGGTCTTCCTTAAACAAATACCTCACCAAAGAAGATACACAGATGACAAACAAGCATATGAAAAAATCCTCCACATCATGTGTCATCAGGAAAATGCAAATTAAAACAAAATACCACTGCATATTTACTAGAATGACCAAAGTCCAAAACACTTACAACATCAAATGCTGACCATGAAGTAGAGCAAAAAGAACTCATTTGTTGCTGGTGGGAATCCAAAACAGTACAGACACTTTGGAAGAAAGTTTGGCCATCTCTTACAAAATGAAACATGCTTTTACCATATGTTCTAGAAATTACACTCTTTAGTATTTATCCAAATTAGCTAAAAGTTTTATCCACACAAGAATCTGCTCATGAGTGTTTATAGGAGCTTTATCATAATTGCCAAAACTTGGAAATAAACCAAGATGTCCTTCAGTAGGTGAATAGATAAATAAACTGTGATAACCCAGACAATGGAATATTATTTTGTGCTAAAAAGAAATAAGCTATAAACTCATAAAAAGACAGGGAGGAAACCTAAATATACATTGGTAAGTGAAAGAAACCAATCTGAAAATGTTATATATTTTATGATTCCAACTATGGGACATACTGGAAAAGGCTAAACTGTAGAGACAGGGAAAATAATCAATGGTTTCCAGGGTTGGGGAGGTGAGAGAGAGAGAAATAGGCAGAGCACAGAGGATTTTAAGGGCAATGAGAATACTGTGTATGATACCAGAATGATAGACAGATGTCATTATACATTTGTCAAAACCAATAGAATGTACAATGCCAAGAGTGAACTCCATTGTAAACTGTGGACTTTGGGTGATAATGATGTATCAATACAGGTTTATTGACTATAACAATGTACCACCTTGGTCCGTGAAGCTGATAGTTGGGGAGGCTGGTGTGGGAGGAAGTGGTGTATGGGAACTCTGTACTTCCTGCTCAATTTCGCTGCGAAACTAAAACTGCTCTAAAAAATAAAATCTACTTAATTAAAAAATATACATTGAAAAATAAATAAAGCATTTGCCAATCTATTACTCCAACTGAAAGCAGTTATGCTTATTTATTTTAAAGTCGTAGAAGGGATATGTAGTGTTACTTACCTTTCCTTCTTAGATTAAATAATAGAAACAAGCAATTAATGACAAGAAAATCATAATGGTACTTTGCACTTGTTCAGTGTTCTTCATCTTTGGGTTCTAGAATGTTTTCACAACATTAAGTAAATCACTTTTTAATTAAATCACTTTGACAAAGAAACAATTTTTGCAGCGTAAGATGGAGGAACTAAAATTATGAATGACTTGCTCAAGGACACAGTGTAGCATGGCTTTAGAATTCATCAGTCAATCTTATGTTTATTTTGGTATAGGATAGCACATTTCCTAAACAGAGATTCATCAAAAGCAGTAATTAATTCTTTTATGTATTCACCTTTTTAGGGATAAAAATATTGATTGTTTGCTCTTACCTGGACATTTGGAATCAGCAAAATTATTGCCTTTCATCTTACTAGCAAGCCTCAAATCACTTCACCTAAAGATTAATTTACCTAAGACAGGTTCGCCTAAAATTCAATCCCATTAAAAAAAGTTTTTTTGCACACTGTGTTTTTAATTGAACAGTACTTTTGTGTGTTTCCAAAAAATTAAACACTTTTTAAACATTTTGTCTAAGACAGAAGTTTTAAAAAAATTTGAATCTGATTCCAGTTTTATTTCTCTTCAGAACAATGCACATACATACTACTTTTATTACCTGTGAAATTAATTTCCTTAAAAAATCATTTTATTTCTGTGATTCTTGATGTGCTGCCCAGATTACCATTCAGAAATAGAGGATTTAAAACCTCAGCAGGGAATGCTGACATCAAACTTCTTCTCACTGTCAATCCCCACTCAGTTGACGACAGCCTCACACAAACCAAATTGACTTCCTTTGGTGGCACATCTCCAAAGACCAGTCAATGCTAGTGTAATAAAGACCTGGCCCGCTCACCTCAACTACAGACCACTCTGAAGTTCCATCTCAATGTCAGAGTTCCACGTGGGGTCACCTGAAGCTAAAGTTAGGACTGCATCACAGCTCAACTTCTCCCTCTGACAAATCTTTTACTCCACAGGTCGTGGTCCTAAGAGTACTCTCCAATCAACCTCCTCCACATCAAAATATCTGCTTCTGAGGGAACTGATCTCAGCCGACGAAAAAACATATCAATGTTTCAGTACAAAAATGAAGGATCAATTTCAGGAAAAAAAATGTTTTTAATGGTGTAAAAAAAAACCAAAAACCCCACAAAATACACTTCAATTCTAATACAAAGAGAATTTCAAAATAAAACTATTTTTATAGCACTTAAATTAGAAAAATGAAAGTATTGATAATATATAATGGCAATTGCTATATAATTTTTTGGCTTCTATTCAATTTTTGCCACTCAGTTTGGTCACAACCATGCCAAAACACTGATTCACAAAGTATGTTTTATCAAATGGAATCAATATTCCCATGACAAGATATACTTATTATTTAGCACTAGTTATAGAGACCTAAAACAAACATAATTTTAAGCAAAATAGAGATTTGCTTTTTCCTCATTTATATCCTCAATATCACATGCTTTTCCTGTTTTCCATCTTCATTGTCCTTAACATGAAACTCATGGTGATAATATGACTGCAAGACCACCAGACATCAGGTACATGTTTCCAGCAGTAAGAAAAATGAAGAGGAAACACTAAGAGTTTAATAACTGCTCATATCTTATTGTTATCTCATTTCTGAAACAGACACTGGAAAACGGAGTCATTTTGTTGGCTGAGGAGGGGGGTGTATATTTCTGCCTCCAATATTAAGCAATCTAAGAAATAAGAAGGATTGGTACTGAATAGAAAACTAGCAGTCTCTGCCACAGAAGAAACTCTTGAATCAAGAGGCACACAATTATCCCCAACTCATTGCATTCCAGTCATATTTTACAATTTTTTTTCAGATATCAACAAAGTCAATTTGGTAAGCTCTGCTAGTGTTTCTTCCTTAGTAACAGAGTTGCAATTAGTCCACATTCCTTTTTTAGTGGTATTAATGAAAGTTGCTGTCAAAATTTATGTATTTGATTCTAGATGTCCATTGATTTCCACCTGCAGCAAATCTGACAAGTCTTCAAAACACACCCTTCTTCTGCCTTCAATCACCATTTCCAGACAGGCGTGTTGACAAAGTACATGCTTAGCAGCATGTGAGTTTGCAATCACAGAGCCTTAAATAAAAACCGTCCTCATTTGTGTGGCCCCAAAGTTCTAACCAGGGAGTAAAGCCATAGATTAACTCCTTTCAGTCAAGTCGTTGTGTTTCAGTCAAGTTCAAAAATGATTTCATTTTGTATGAGAAAATTGTGATATTTCCCAATAAAAATTCTATCGAATGCTTCAAGACTAATTCTCTGCAAATCTAGCAAATTCTCTGAGTGGTAGAGAAGAGCTTCATGTTTTATTCTAGTCACATTCATTTAAAAGACAACTTTTATGAAGAGGTTGAGTCAAAGCTATAGCTCTAATTATGACAAAGATTTCATCATGTTTGAAAAGATTGATGGAATAACACCAAAATAAACACAGCAGCACTTGCCAGTGTAGAAATTAGAGAGTCACAATTTTCTGTGCAGCTTCTTGACAAAAACAGTAAATCTAGACGTGTTTCCAGGTATTATATGTGTTTTTCTTATACTGTAACTCAAATATTTCATTTTTAGACAGAACTATGGTTGGTAAAGAAACTTTCCAAACTTTCAAAATCACTAAATGTATTTTCAGGTTTCCGAAATCTACTCACAAATTAGTAATTCTCATTTTTAATGGAATTAGTATGCATATAACAGGAGAAATGAATATTATTGCCTGGAGGGAAGGCAGTATTTTCAACCCTATTTCATAGTGACTAGAAATGGCATAGCTGCATTTTCTTCAAAATATTCATTTCAAACTATTAAATGATATTTCAGTATTTCTAGACCAAATAATGTAATTTGGTAGCAGAAATGGCTTTGATTTTCTTCCTTTGCTTTAAGGCTTAAACCAACTCAAGAATTTCCAAGACACATGTTCAATTTAGTTATCTATTTCCTGAGCAGATGCTTATGTTGTTTTATCTGCTGCATGTTATTAATAAACTATTTATCAAATCCCTGTCATCAAATTTTCAGACCCCTTTCCAGTTGTCTTAATTAAATAAAATGCTAAAGGTTTAGGGGGAAAATATCTCAGCTACACTGATATTTTGCCCTTTCTCTATTTACTCAAGTCTCTATGACAGTTTGGTTCATTGAAATTAATCAGGATGTTTCTAGTTAAAAGGCCTGTTAAAAATAACTCTTCAAAAGTTGATCCACTAATCTGAGACTTTTGAGAAGAGATTCATTTTAAGTTGCTTCAAATTAGTTCATTTTGTTTTTCGGTACTTTTGCATTGTCATATTGCTTCAAATTAGAAATAAAAAATTTCACCAGATTATCATAATTGAAGTGTTCATTTGTAGCACGGAGGTAACATAAAAATCACAATAACTAGAATAGTTTATAGTTAAATGTATTTACATGTAAATATAAAGATAATAAGGGGCTTCCCTTGTGGCACAGTGGTTAAGAATCCGCCTGCCAATGCAGGGGACAAGGGTTCGAGCCCTGGTCCAGGAAGATCCCACATGCTGCGGAGCAACTTAGCCCACGCGCCACAACTACTGAGCCTGCAGTCTAGAGTCCATGAGCCACAACTACTGAGCCCACATGCCACAACTACTGAAGCCTGCGTGCCTAGAGCCCGTGCTCTGCAACAAGAGAAGCCACCGCAATGAGAAGCCCATGCACCACAACAAAGAGTAGCCCCCACTCACTGCAACTAGAGAAAAGACCACGCGCTGCAGCAAAGACCCAATGCAGCCAAAAATAAAATCAATAAAATAAATAAATTTAAAACAAACAAACAACAAAAAAGATGAGTTCTAATTTTAATTTTACGTTCAGTTAATTTACTTTTCTTTTAAATCAGTGGCCCAACTTGTAGCAAATTATAATGATATTGATATGCTAGTAACAAACCAAGTGTTTGCACTCATATTGGTGTGAATTCAAGAAAAGAAATAAACCAACTAATAACTTGTTACCAACATACTCAATTAGATAAAAAAGGCAATTTTTGTTTTCTAGCAAAAAAGATTATTTTGTTAACTTAAGATAAGAACAAATAGTTTTCCACTCCTTCTGCACAGATGTATACCAGTACCATGTATTATTTTAATTAATTAAATAATTTTAATGAATCTCCTTGAAAAATAATTAAAAAGAAGTTAACATTACCAGAACATACATTGGCATACTTAATAGATTATATACTCATTTTTAAAAATATGTTGAATAAGAATTTTGACTTTTAAAATATGTAAATGACTCATACCATTCAATATAAAAGAAATGAACCCAGTTATAAAATAGGCAGAGGACCTGAACAGGCATTTTTCTAAAAAAAACATACAGATGGGCAACACGTATATAAAAAGATGCTCAACATCTAATCATCAGGGAAATGCGAATCAAAAACCGCAATGAGATATCACCTCACACCTGTCAGAATGACTATCATCGGAAAGACAAGAAATGATAAGTGTTGGCAGTGCTGGAGAGGGTGTGGAGAAAAGGGAACACTTGTGCACTGCTGGTGGGAATGTAAATTGGTAAAGTCGCTACAGAAAACAGTGTGCAGTTTCCTCAAAAAAGTAAAAAGAAAATTACCATACAATAATCTAGCAATTCCACTCCTGGGTATTTATCTGAAGAAAACAAAAACACTAAATTGAAAATATACATATATATATACCACAATGATCATAGCAGCAATATTTACAACAGCCAAGGTATGGAAGCAACCTAAGTGTACATCAACAGATGAATGGATAAAGAAGATGTACTATGCTTAGTGAAGTAAGTCAGACAGAGAAAGACACATACTACTGTATGTTTTCATTTATATGTGGAATTTAAAAAATAAAACAAATGAACAAACATAACAAAACAAAAACAGACGTGCAGATACAAAGAAGAAAGTAGTGGGTATCAGAGGGGAGAGGGATGGGGGCAGCGGGGGGTGGTGGCAAAATAGTTGAAAGGGGTTAAGAAGTACAAACTATTAGGTATAAAGCAAATAAGTTACAAAGGTGTAATGTATAGCATAGGGAATATAGTCAATATTTTATAATAACTTTGTATGGACTATATTTATAAAAATATCAAATTACTATGTTGTACACCTGAGACTAATATAATATTGTAAGTCAATCATGCATCAATTAACAAAAAAGAATTTTGACTTTGGAGGCTTTTAATATAAAAGCATATTCCTATTTTTAAAAGCATTTGATTTTATTTGAACTGGAGTTATTTTAAAAATAGACCATTTTGATTAAGAAAAGTTGACCAAAGTGGCTATTTTAAATTTAATACACTTCTATCATTATTATACACTGGGTTGGATGTTCTTAATATATAACTCCCTCAAGGAAATTATGGTCTGAAAAACGAAAACTATATACATCTAAAATAAAGGCAAAATAGAACCAGAAACACATGCAATAAGACACAAAGTGAACATGAACTTATTTATTTTAAAAAGTATAACAGCACTGGGTATAACAAGACAATCTCCAAGTACAGATCAAACATAAATCTTCTTTTATGATAACAGAGTGTGTATTACTAGTTTATGAGAACAAATATCTGACAATTCACATTTCTATCAGTAAACTAAAAAAAATATTTCAATAGATTGCTTTACTGGGATTGCTTTATTAGTCATGTGTATCATTGTGTAAGACATATATTATTGTAATAACATTTAACTTTCTTAAGTGATAACTTATGCGTCTAATTTTTTCAAGATTACACATTTGAAATGATCTAGAAAAAAATCTTCCATTGAAAGGAAAGCCTCTTCTTCACTAATTATCTAGCAAAATACAAATAAAGAAATAAATTATATAACCCCAATATGAAGCAGTAGTATTGCCTGCACATGATAATCAGAATTATAGAAACTATGTCTTACTCAAATTTTTCTAGATTTGTGCCTTATTAAATCAGAATAGAAACTATACTTGTTTAGAGCATTGGGAATGAACAAGCAATATATTCTCAACACAAACAGAACAAATTTGTCACTTAGCATATGAACTCTTTCTTAGTCTGACCAAAATCACACTAGCTTTATCAACATCAGCATGGGAAATTTTTTCAATTAAGTGGTAACCCCATACACTGCTGGTGTCTATGTAAATCGGTACATGTTTTGAAAAGCAATATGTCAGTTCATGATAAGAAACTTAAAAATAATTATATTTTGGTCCCATGATTCTTAATGTACATTTTCAAGAAATAACAAATTACACAGAGAATGAGAAGGAAAAGGTGAACTAAAATGTTCAATAGAATGCTTACACTATGGAAAAAGCTTGGTTCACCTCAGAGGTACTGGGTCTTGGTTTGAGTTCCAATGACAGTAGAGCCTAAGTATGTGCAGCTAATTTATTCCAAAGGTGATCCTAAGAAGCCAGGAAGGAGGTGTTGGAGGAGTGAGACAGAAGAAGAGAAAACACCAACAAAGGGTGAGCTGTTGATCTGGACTGCTTTGAGAAACTGGATTTAGATCTTGCTGTGATCCTTCTGAAAAATCATTCCAGATCTGCATCTTTCTGTCCGTGCATAGGAAGGAAATTTGGGGCATTTATCTACTAATTTGTTAACCCCAATAGATAAATATTTTGCTTAGTATTTTAATCTCTCACATTTCTGGGTTGTCCCATATTCCGTAATTTGGAGAGGAAAAAGGCAGAAAATGTAAAAGTAGCGTCAGAGGGCTTCCCTGGTGGTGCAGTGGTTGAGAGTCCGCTTGCCGATGCAGAGGACACGGGTTCGTGCCCCGGTCCGGGAAGATCCCACATGCCGCGGAGCGGCTGGGCCCATGGGCCGTGGCCGCTGAGCCTGCGCGTCCGGAGCCTGTGCTCCGCAACGGGAGAGGCCACAACAGTGAGAGGCCCGCATACCACCAAAAAAAAGAAAAAAAATTAGCGTCAGAGACTTGCTGCTGAGTTACATAGGGACTGTTCACCACAGGTGCAGCTAGAATTAGTAATGGACTAAGAATTTGTGGACCAGGGCAATATACCTGACACATAAAACCACTTGTCACACTCAAATCAGCTCAAGTCCACGTTAAGTGCACTCAATGTGGTGGCTTATTACACTCTAAAAAGACTTAAGACAAGAGGATTAGTGGAACAAATATTGTCCAAACCCTGTAGTTGTTTTGAGACTGTAACTGATGGTCTCAACAACTTCCTCTACCACGGATACTCTGTTTGCATCAGCCTCAGGTATATTTCAGCTTCCCTACGTTGCATTTATGAACGCTGAGGTCATCCAGTTCCAATTCCTAAGGGAATAGAGCCCTTAGTTTCAATGTCTTGGTCAGGCTATGCTTGCTGAAATTGTTATTCCAATGTTTTCACTAGACATGGAAGCAACAAAGAGACCTCAGTAAATTTTTCAAGTCCTAGACACACTCATATGTGCCTGCTAGCTACACATGATAATCAAGATAGATTACCCTTTCCAGTATATAAATTTTGTCTTTTCTTGCTAGGTACCGTAAAACAACACCATACATCATCCTATGTTTTAATTTATAAACAGCATCTCGGAGCACAGCACTCCAGCTCCTTAGGGTCATTTCAAACTGGCACTTTAGCTGTTTAGTGGTCACTTGTTCTAAGATGACATATGCAGGATTTCACCGCTGTAAACCAGGCATTCTGTAAGCCCTCAGATCATGAAGTCATGAACGTTTCTTATCACAATCTATCTTCAAGTGATATGATACCACTTCACGTAAGAACTGTCCAATAGTACACAGTCAACACTATATACAGAGTTTGTGCATTCAACCAACAGTGGATTGAAAATAACCACATACACACACAAAAAAAAAAATTCAGAAAGTTTAAAAAAGACATGAGGACTTTCTGGGGGCTGACGGCTAGGCTCACTCTCTCGATTGTTTCAAGAATGTATCCATATCTCAAATGTATCAAATTGTAAATTTTAAGCATGCTGTGTATTGCATGTCAATTATGTCTTAAAGTTGTGAAAATATAAAAAAAAATATAGGCTGATATGAATTATTTGCAATTATTTCCAAAAATATTGGAAAATATTTCTAGGCCATTTTCACATTCAAATTTATATATTAGGGGTTCTTAGAAAAATTCATAAAAATCTCAATTTTACTGCAATATATATATATATATATATATATATATATTTTTTTTTTTTTTCGGTACTCGGGCCTCTCACTGCTATGGCTTCTCCCATTGCGGAGCACAGGCTCCGGACGCGCAGGCTCAGCGGCCATGGCTCACGGGCCCAGCCGCTCCGCGGCATGTGGGATCTTCCTGGACTGGGACACGAACCCGTGTTCCCTGCATCGGCAAGCGGACTCTCAACCACTGCGCCACCAGGGAAGCCCGCTGCAATATTTTCAAATAGAAACTCTTTGAAATCAGCAAGCAAGCTGCACATTCTACTAAAAGGAAGCAATTCATTGCAGTGATTTTTCTCCTTCCCGTGACTGATGATTTTATGATCTGATCTGAAACCAGAATGCATAGACTTGCTGCTATTCCTCTTATCACATTTTCATTTTAGGTACTTCAAGAAATGACCCCAATTTATCCTCTTACTAATGACTTAACATTACGTTTTCCTCCCTAGGCTGGGTTCTGTCCTGTAATTCTATTCTTTATACCTCTTCAGAATTTATACCTAGTTTGTTCACTTAAGGGAATTGAAGTGTGAAACACTGACCCTGTATATTACAGGTATTTTATCATTAGTGACTAATATATAGTAAATATTATAAAAATCTTTCCTAAATGGCTGCTTAAATTTATATATATGTATACATACATATATATACATATATATCCTACTTACATTTAACATTTTATTAAGCAAACTAAATAATATGGGTCATTCAATTATTTAACAATTGTTTTTTGAGTTTCTGCTCTAAGCCACTAACCTCTAGAGATTCAAAGATAAATTGAACAAATGTCCTGCTCTTTTAAGGCCTGTTGGACATATTATGACAGTTACTAACCTAAGTTTTGCAATATATATATTATAACTATTGTATAATATTTCTGTATACATCATTGTATTTTATTGAGCAGATGTTTATTCATTACATATAATTTCACAGATATCACTAGAAGTCGTGTTCTGTCAAGGTAAAAATAGTTTCTGTACAATTGATGACTTCTTTGAGTAGGACTAATGGAAGATAACTGAATTTACTTTCCAAGATATAAAATATTTCAGTTTGCTATGTGACATAAAAAGAAATATATCTCAAAAAATGAGAAAAAATTAATCAGAACACATAAATCTGGCCATTTTTTATTTTAACATACTAACTCATTTATTTGGATATATGACATTTGAAACATTAATTTCAAATTCTTCATTGCCTGTGTTCAAGCAATATTTCTGGACAAAATCTCCGTGACTGCCAAAGCCACATTCTCAGGAGAGTCTCTTTCACTTTGGCTCTTATTACAGCAAAATGGATGTAAAACATGATAAGGGATCAGCAGTGCAGTATTGTTTGGAAATGTTTGGCCTGGTTACCTGGGAGGCACCCAAAGTTTGCCTACCAACCGATTTTTGACGGCTTCTCAATTGCCTGAAGCAGCCTCAGTGGTTGGTTTCACTATCATAACCCTAAAGGACTATGATTGTTGCTCTAGTAAGTGTAAGTGGGACAACTTTACAGTTTTTTCTAATGGAAATTATTTAACATATATATGATCTGCCACAGGATAAAAACCCATTTAAAGTTTTGTAAAGATTTAATTTGTCAAGGATCACATTGCCTAAATTTAAGCACCAGGTAGAACTGAAATCATATGTATGAAACCATATATAAAAATTACATATGTATATATCATGTAGAATGTATCATGTATTATATAAACATATATGTGACATTGCATCAGTGAAAATTATATGAATAAATAAGTATATTGTCATTGTTTGAATCAAAGTATCATCAGCGGCCAATATTGGTAAGGCATATGTACGATTTAATATTTTAGCATTGGTTATAAATTTATGTTGTACCCTACCTCTTGTAAGCCAAATCACAGATAGATCTGAAACTAGAAATAAACTTCCTTTGTGTGTGCACAACAATGTGTTTTTTTGAAAAGTAACTTAGAAACTTACTGATGATAATATTCTCAGGTAATATTTATACATATTCAGGTATATGTAATATTTATTTATAATATGACTAAGTAATTTTGAATGAATAAAAATCATCTACTTTTTTGTATTTGGAAATGATCAAATTAGTTATGTCTCTAATCTAGATTCTTAAGGAAAGTTATATTACTAGTTTGTTACTTATCTATTTCTTTACTTGTGTTTTTTTAGTTAATCTTGAATGATATATCATTTAAGGCATCGTGCCTTCAAATTATCTTGATCTTTAGTTTTTATTTAGTGAGTACTTAAGACACATTTATGCAGTTTGCACCTGTTTTTCTTATGTGTGAAAATGTAGCTGGATCAATACTGCCTTGGCCAATGGATCAAGGTCAACATCCTCTGTGATAAATCAGCTTCATAGTATGTACCCTTCATACGATATGGTGAAATGGCATTTTATCTCTGTGGTCTTCCTCCTGAAAACATATAACCCAACCTCATCATGAGAACAACATTAGACAAAAACCAGTATTGGGGTATTCTACAAAACACCTGACCTATACTTCTCAAAACTGTTAAGACCCGGGCTTCCCTGGTGGCACAGTGGTTGGGAGTCCGCCTGACGATGCAGGGGACGCGGGTTTGTGCCCCGGTCCGGGAGCATCCCGCGTGCTGCGGAGTGGCTGGACCTGTGAGCCAGGGCCGCTGGGCCTGCGCGTCCGGGAGCCTGTGCTCCGCAACGGGAGGGGCCGCAGCGGTGAGAGGCCCGCATACCGTAAAAAAAAAAAAAAAAATGTTAAGACCCTCAAAAACAAGGCAAACCTTAAAAACTATAACAGTTGACAGGACCCTAAGGAGACATGACAACTAAATGTAATGTGGTGACTTGGATGCAATGTGCTGGAGCAGAAAAAGGACTTTAGGTAAAAAGTAAGGAAATCTGAATGAATTATGGACTTTAGTTAATAATAATGTATTGATACTTGTTCATTATATATAGCAAATGTACCATATTAACTTAAGATGTTAATACACAGAGTAACTGGGTGTGGGGTACATGGGAACTATCTATAGTATCTTTTTAATATTTCTGTAATCTAAAACTGTTTTAAAACAAAAATTTATTTAAAAATCAGTAACAATAAAGATTGATTAATTTTATATATTGTTTAGCACAATGACAGAAGAAGCAGAAGACATAAACATTGTGGGAAAATAAAAGATGAAATTATTCAAATAGTTTTATTTTAGTAAATTTAACTTAGATTGCTTCATCATATACTTTAAGAAACTTATTTATACTCAGGGTTGCTGGAATGAGAGTACACAAAGCCAACGCCTTTACAACTATACTGTAAAAATTTGATTATATTTTTATGTGACTTATATTGCTATCTGTAAGTATATTCTGACAATTTTATATCAGTCCTAATACAGCAGCAGATATTTTTTTTAAAAAATCATATTTTCCTTTCTTATAACAAATGTCACCAATAGATCACTCAACTCTGTAATCCTAATTGTATAATTCTATATCAGGGGGTGATATCTTTTTATACTCACAGCTAGTGATTAGCTTTTGTCCTAAATCACAAGGATTCTTATGCCCTTTAATTTCTTTGTTAGAAATTTTAATAACAATGGATATTTTAAAACAAATGCTGCACCTATTTTTCAACATTGTATATCTATTGAACACTATAAATTAATAGAAATTATAAATATTAGCAGTGATCTCTTGGGCAAGTCATACTGTGGATAACTATAATAAGATAGTTAAATCATCATCATCATCTGTCACTGGAAAACTCAATGGTTTTTTTTTTTTCTCCTTTTTGAATGTAGAATCATTAAAGTCACCTGATCTGCAAAATCATTGATTTCTAGAAAAATTCTTTGCTGAAACTTATTAAACGCCTATAACTTGGCTTTTCACTTTTATATAGTCATCTTGTAATATAATTTTATAGTTTACTCTTTTATATAGGGGCAACTTGTACTCTGAAAGGATTGTGAATACTTAAATATTGCTAATTTCAAAATACACTTTTCAATGAGATATTTTTGATAAATATCTTTGACTCACCATGTTATATATATTTTTTATTGGAACTCTGTAGTGGCATATTTTCTTATCCAATATGTAGAAATATCCATTACACAATTGAATTGGGAAAGCCAAACTCATTGTCATTTCAATCAGTCAAATCAGATTAGCTTTCTGTAAGACAAAAGCCTGACTTTGTTTTTTAATTCCAATAAAGATATGAAGACAATTTCCTAGATTAAGCATTTCTCTTCTTAATTCTAATTCGTGATAATAGCTAGATAAAGCACAGATCCTTCCTAAGACTGTCACATGGAACAAACAAAATGCCACTCTCTTCATGACTTTATGCAGATCTTTTGGTTTTTGACTCCTATAAGACTCACTCTCAGAAAAATGTATTCTTTGGCAACAGTAGAGAGTTATCATAAATCCTCCTTCATCTTACAAAATATATAAATTCTGACTGTCAGAGCATGGGTCAAATGATTGTGTTTCCTCTGCTTAACTGCTTCCTAAACAAAAATTTATATGATATAGGGGAAGGCAAAGATTCTTACAGTGGATAATTTCATGCCTTGATTAAGGGACCTGCCCAGACACCAATATTATTGCTTTGTTTGGCACCCTAGCAGGCTATCAGCCAAAGTGAAATACACGCTTTTATTTTGTCAAATGGAAAAAGAGGGAAAGGGCGATTATAAGAGAAAAGAAAACGATTATATTTTTATTACAGATATATTCTCCAGTCACTTTTAGGAAAGAGTACATATAGAAGTGGAAGTTTGGAAAGTGATGTTCTATAGTTTATATATGTTCATGTAGCCTTTAAAACACACTTCGTGTATCTCCAGTATTACTACCTTTCTGTCTAAAGACTGTGGATAGATGGCATTATTAGAAATAGGAAACACTCTGACCTTTGATGGTGAGACATGTGAAAGGTGTCTTGTGTATTTTTTTCCACATTAAAGAAAAAACAAATTTATTCTTAAACCTAAGAAAGTTTGCATTAATTTACAAACATATGAGCTTTCGTGATGACGGAGCTGTACTTGCTGCTTTAAAACTGACAGAGTTGAAGTCACCTCTAATCCTTTCTACAAAAGGAATGTAAAGCATAATTGAAACCTCCTATTTTAGGACTTCCCTGGTGGTCCAGTGGCTAAGACTTTGTGCCCCAATGCAGGGGCCACAGGTTCCACAGGTTCGATCCCTGGTCAGGAAACTAGATCCCACATGCCACAATCCTGCATGCGGCAGCAAAGATCGTATGTGCTCCAAGTAAGACCCAATGCAGCCAAATAAATATATATTTTTTAAAACCCTCCTATTTCTAAATTTTAAATATGAATTAAACAGGCAAATGTCAAATATACAGTTAGATAAATATAAAATTTCAGAGAAAGAATATTCTTAGTTATTTTGTTAGTCGCAACACTTCTCCTAGTAGAGGCATAACTGATGTTTGTTAAATGTTAAATGCATGTCTCAAGAAAGTATATTATAAATACTTAATTGTCCCCATAATATATTTTTAAAGTTTTCATACTCTTAGCTTATAATTGAAGCCAAATAAAAATGCTAGCAAATTACTTACTATCCATTTTTTGAATATTAACAATGTTTTGATCTGACAGTAGAAAAGCACTTATTGTTATTATTATTTTGCCAATACTTTTGGAAAGAGTTTCTGCTTATCCATACTGCAGTTCCTTCAACATATAAGAAATCTGTCCTGTTTTTTTTTTTCTCTCTTTGCTGTACGCAGGCCTCTCACCGTTGTGGCCTCTCCCGTTGCGGAGCACAGGCTCCGGACGCTCAGGCTCAGTGGCCATGGCTCACGGGCATAGCCGCTCCGCGGCATGTGGGATCTTCCTGGACCGGGGCACGAACCCGTGTCCCCTGCATCGGCAGGCGGACTCTCAACCACTGTGCCACCAGGGAAGCCCCTGTCCTGTTGTTTTTGTTTTTTGCTATACAGTATCGTAAATTATTTTCCTTTCTGTTCACAATAACAACAAAAGATAAAAATAGCAAGCTACCATCATTGTTCCTGTCCTCTTCCATAGATTTTACAAGTGATTGAGTTTGAGAATTGTTAGTGTGGATAATCGAATCCCACTACACAAAAACTTATGTTTTTATTCAATTGCTTCTTGCTGCTTTTCTCATCATATAACTCCTTCCTGTTTAACCCAATCATAGGCTTTATTTAATTTGAGAAAAAGCAAGGCATTTTTCTTTGAGGAATCTAGACAAAGTATCTACTTTTACACAGCATAACAGATTTTAATAAGGAATTTTCTCAGATCTGCATGCAAACTATTGGTACTTACCTACAATTTACCTCAAAAATTAATGAGGAGTTAGTGATTGATGTGGAAAGTAGTGACTGCAGTATAAAACTTTACTTTATGTCCCCATTGATAGGTTATCTAGAGATTAATCTTCTAGTTCTTGTAAGGCAACTTCTACTGAAGCTTATAAAGAGCTACTTATCTACCTTTTCAGAAAGCAATGTTCTCTGCTAAAATCTGAATCCATTCTGAAAACACTTGGTCTCTGTGTTAGTCAGGGTTGTCCAGAGAAACGGAACCAATAGGAAGTGTGTGTGTATGTTTGTGTGTGTGTAGAGTGAGAGAGAGTGAGATTTATTTTAAGGAACTGGTCCATGGAATTGCACAGTCTGGCAAGTTCATACTGTGCAGGGTAGGCTAGCAGGCTGGAAATGCAGAGAAGAGTCTACCCTGCAGTTCCAGTCGTAAGGGCAACTGCTAGTAGAATTCCCTCTTCTCTGGGAAAGTCAGTCTTTTTCTTAAGGCTTTCAGCTGATTGGATGCATCCCACCCTCATTATGGAGGGCGATCTGCTTTACTCAAAGTCCACCAATGTTAATCTCATTCAAAAAATACCTTCACATAATATCAAATAATATTTGACCAAATATCTGGGTACTGTGGGCAAGCCAAGTTGGCACATAAAATTAACCACCACACATTCTATCCTTTATTCTTTCTCTCACTCTTAATTTTAAACTTATGGTTTAAGTGTATAGTAAGCACAGTAGGCCAGTTTCAGGGTCACATCCAAAATTCCAGGTATATATAGTTTCATAGAGATACTGCATGCTGCATAGTTTAAATGCATTTTCTCTTTGAAAGAAAGGCAGCAAATATTTTTATTTCATGTCATATCTTACTGGTCACCCTATTAACCATGCATAAGGCAGGAGTGAATCCTGATCAACATGAATGAACTTTGGCAACTCTGAATAAACTGAAGAAGAAATACATTTATTAGGATTTTTTTAAATTTTATTTTACTTATTTTTTTATACAGCAGGTTCTTATTAGTTATTCATTTTATACATATTGACTCATGCTGAGAGGACACATATAACTCTGACCAAATCATTGCTTCTAGGTTCTGTTGTAAGAAATGAAAAACAGTCATAATCAATGGATTAGTGACATTTGTATTTATGCTGAATGATTTAGTTACCCTCTATTATTGACTTGTCAGCTCAGTAATACAGAGCTGGTGTATTCCTATAACCTTAGAGTTGTCCAGGATAAAATTTGTTTCACTAAGATCTGGTTATTATTTTATTCCATATGTTTCCCCCATAAAGTTTTATTCACTGCCCATACAAGGAGAGATGATGGTGTCACATTCCATTTCTGTTTTGTTTATTAGGATGAGTTATGCTGCACACCTTTTCATCAAAGAGCATTTCCGACAGCCAGTGAGTAACAGGAGTAACTCCAGGGCCAGAGAAGTGAAAGAAGAATATAATGTAATCATGTGCTTCCTCATTACAATCCTGCCTGCAAATTTATCACAGTCCTTTCCCCTATTTTTTGTGTGTAATTACTTTCTTTATAGAACTATGAAAAACAGACTCCACCAGATCCAGACTTTCCACAATTTTAAAAACACATAATTCATAGGTGTATCTATGGAGATCTGATCTACAAAGCAAAGGTAATACTTAATAAAGTTCATGACAATAATCTCTATAATTAGCTGTAAAATTAAGGTCATCCATAAAATTAAGGTCAAATTTTTCCTCAATTTTCTGACATGTATAATTGACCACATTGCCCCTGAATGCATTCACTCAGTAGGCTGAAATGTATCTGTGCTATATTATGGACCTTTATTTCCTGCTGTATTTCATTTTGGTGATGAGATAAACATTAGCTTATCCTCAAATTAATTTTCTTTGGAAAAATTTCTGTTTGTAATTATTTGTTGTATTTCTAGGATAAGAGGAGACTAAGTTTAGAAATCACTTTACGTTCTCTCTACAAATTCTCAAACTCAAACTTAAATTCTTCTTCTAAGCCTCTGTGGGTTTATCTAACTGAAGTAACGACAATCTCAAATGTCATCATTGCAAAATGTCACTATCTATTTTTTAAATTAAAAAAATTTTTTTACATATTTATTGGAGTCTAATTGCTTTACATTGTTGTGTTAGTTGCTGCTGTATAACAAAGTGAATCAGCTATACATATACATATATCCTCATATCTCCTCCCTCTTGCGTCTCCCTCCCACCCTCCCTATCCCACCCCTCTAGGTGGTCACAAAGCACCGAGCTGATCTCCCTGTGCTATGCGGCTGCTTCCCACTATCTATCTGTTTTACATGTGGTAGTGTATATATGTCCATGCCACTCTCTCACTTCATCCCAGCTTACCCTTCCCCCTCCCCATGTCCTTAAGTCCATTCTCTACGTCAGTGTCTTTTTTCCTGTCCTGCCCCTAGGTTCTTCAGAACTATTTTTTTTTTTTTTTTTAGATTCCATATATATGTGTTAGCATATACGGTATTTGTTTTTCTGTTTCTGACTTACTTCATTCTGTATGTAAAATGTCACTATCTTTTATGCTATGTTTACTAGGGGCTCATAGTCTCTTCAAGGAGACAACTGAATTCCCAACTACTAAATATTTATAATTAATATGTATGACTGATTCATGCTGGTGCTTGTTTCTTACTTGTTTACTCTGTTTTTGTAAAATTTATTTTCCCTTTTAAGTTGCTTTTCACCTTTGCTCATCATTTTCTCTCATTTCACTTATTTTCATTTTTCTCCTCATTTTACTGAGAGATAATCTGACTTTGAAATTTCTCATTTCCATTTTCCTCGTTTCCTTTTTTTTATTTCACAGGAAAGAGGAAGTCCTATTAATTTGACCCCCAAACCCTTTTATTGCAATGAGAAAGTACCATGTAGCTGGCAGTGCTACCAGGAAGATAATCCTAGAAGAAAGCAATTTAACTTAAAACTTTCAATTGATTCCATGAGGAAAGAAAGCAATAGGTTTGTAGTTGAATACTCAAAAAAAATTTTCTATATTTTGTTGGGATATAATATATGATTATTTATCCAGGGCTTAGTATTATAGGAGCTGAGAAAAGAAAAAGGGAAAATGATGGAGAGTAGTTTGAGGGTAGGAAAAATAGAATTGACAAAAATATTCAAAGGTTCTTAATAAAATAGAACTAAGATTTTGAAAACCACATATTCAAATGCATATTCATTAAAAAGACGGGGCATAAATATAATTAGCCAACCCACCTAATTTCTCCCTTCCTACTTTTCCAGTTTGTTCCACAGTTATATAACTGTGGTGTCCTAGACCAACCTATGAACAAAGTATTTTCCTCTCTTCTGTACCCTTCAATATAAAGATGGTAAATAAATCTTATTTCACATGTACACTCAATTTCTGGATATTGACTCCTGGATATTGTTTCTGTCTTGGTTCAGGAACAGAATAATGATGTGTGTTGTGAATTAATGAGGGGAAGAGGGGACACACCACCTACACCTACATTTACATTTTAGATAATACATAATTTTCACATAGGAATTCGATTTATTATTTCATTTGTGATTCATAGTAATATTTAGAAAATTGCTTTGAATTATTTTATAAATGCCTGAAAAAGTACAAAATTTGAACTAGCCAGAAAAAGTGGTGGGAAAATGTACTTTATATAATACATAAAATTATTTTATATATAATATAAAAGATGGAAAAATGGATTTTATATAATAAAATCAAATACATTTTGTAATGTTAACTGTATTATTATGAAAGTTCAGAACTTAATTAGGCTAAAAAGAACTACTTTCAGGTATGTGTAACTAAAAATTAACAGGGCACTATGAAATACCCTTCTGCTGTTAAACATTCAATTAAAAAGTTATATATGTGCAAATATATATGTGAGCATATACAGTGCATATATAGTTATCTGAAAATCTTTAAGAAAATGTTGTTAAATTTTTAGTTGTCCGAGTTTCATTATATATATATATATATATATATTTTTTTTTTTTTTTTTTTTTTTTTGCGGTACGCGGGCCTCTCACTGTTGTGGCCTCCCCCGTTGCTGAGCACAGGTTCTGGACGCGCAGGCTCAGCGGCCATGGCTCACGGGCCCAGCCGTTCAGCGGCATGTGGGATCTTCCCAGACTGGGGCACGAACCTGCATCCCCTGCATCGGCAGGCAGACTCTCAACCACTGCGCCACCAGAGAATCCCTTGTTCCTATATTTAAAAAGAAACTTTCTTATGAAAACAGAATGTTAAATAATTTGATATGTTTCTTCTATGTGTCTTTATGCTCCAGATTTTATATTTCTGATGTTGCCCAACAAATTGAACTGCATATGATTTTCAATGGCTCATTTATAAAATAGCTGATTTGATACACGTATCAAATGGAAACAGGCCATTGTTTCAAGACAGGAAACCAGTTCTAAATATAGCTCACTGAGATTTCTTTACAGAAAATCCGCTGTTGTCCTTTAACAAACAGCTGAAGTGGATTTAGAGGCTGGGAAAACTGCCAGACAAATAGAAATACAGACCAAACTCCTTTAAACCATAGAATTACAGTATCAAAGGAAGTATAATTAGCACTCTTCATATCCTGGTCCTGCTGGCAACTTCAATTCTGCCCTCACAGAGACTCCAAATTTTTAAGGTGAGAAACCAGGCTTAATTTTGGTTTTAACAAAATCTAAATTTTCTATACTGATATCTGCAGATTAAATATCCTTCTTCTTTTTTTCTTTTTTTTTTTTAACATCTTTATTGGAGTATAATTGCTTTACAATGTTGTGTTAGTTTCTCCTGTATAACAAAGTGAATCAGCTATACATATAAATATATCCCCATATCCCCTCCCTCTTGTGTCTCCCTCCCACCCTCCCCATCCCACCCTAAATATCCTTCTTTACATTACGTTTGTTATAAAAAACTAATAATTCTTCTTAAAATATCAACATATATGCAAACTTGTCACAAGCATATATGCATAAATGTTTCAAATTAATAATAAAAAGCAGCTGTCTACTTACAGGTGAAAACCTAAAGGCATTGAAAATACAGTTAGAATAATGAAAAGGAGGCCCTTCTTCGTGAATAGTTTTAACATAGGTATAAACGTAAAAACATAGTTAAAAAAACGTAATATCAATGTTGCAAAAGAAAATAAGGAAGTTATCAACCTTAAAAATTAAGGTTGAAGGAAGGAAGAAAACTATTAAAATTGATATATGTTATATATAACACATATATAATACATAATAATATATTATATTTTTTAAGGTTTGAGATCATATAACACATAAAGTCAATAGCTTTAATATAAATTAAAAATATTTAAAAATAAATTTCAAAATTGATCCATTTGAAATGATGTGTTTCTTCTGCTTCCTCTATGTGTATATATTTAACTTGTAACAAGTAGAAATGCACAGGGTCTATATGAAGATAAGTAAAAACTACTGTTAAGACACCTTAATGAAGACTTTGAATAAAGGCACATGTAATGGCTTAGAATATTTGATTTTATAAAGGCGCTAACTGTCCTTGCAATAATCACCATATTATTTGATCAAAATCAATCATATTTCTCAACATTTCAGGGAGATGTGTATATCACAATTCAAAGACTTAATTTGTTTAAAAGGTATAGATACATATGTAATAAATATAATATAAAACATATGTAGCAAAATTTCTAAATGCTATGCAGGATTGATTTTATATAACTAGTAAATTTTACACAATTTTAATTTGTGTTATTTACTCAGCTTATTTTTTTCTTTAAACTTTAAAATAATCTTCCTTTATAAATTTTTTAATTAGAAAAATTTAATTATAGCAAAAATACTTACAAAACTTTTGTCATACAAAAGATAAACTCGATGTTGGTTTGTGTGCTCATGTTTGTGTATTTCTGAAGTTCAAAAATGAAAACAGTGCTCCCTTAAGTCATTGGGGGGATGCAGATGTGTTGTACTAGGGAATTATAAATTAAAAGAAGGGAAAATGTTCTACTTAGCAAAAATATTTTTAATGTAAATGGATCATTAAAACAATTATATGCTCTTTTCCTATAAATTTGGCCAATATTCACAAGTGTTAGATACCCTTCAATATCTTTTGGAATGATTTCTATTATATCACAAGCATTCAGTACATAATTTTTTTCTCTAGGTTTGTCTTTACTCTTATATTGAAATAAAATCATTTTACCTTGTTATAATGCCAAATGCATTACAAAAAGCCATGGTTTTTTAAATAACTATTTCATTATTGAAGTATTAGGGGTATTTAAACTATGTTTTAATTCTATTTTATATTACATATTTTATTCCATTTCTCTTCAACCTTGTGCTCTACAAATGATGATGTGAATTTTTTGATCAAAGACAGGATATTTGTAGAAAGACTAAGTACTCCTCTTCTCCTGGTGTCTCCTACAAACAATTCAGTCTTATTATTGATCAGTTGTTCCAAAATCTATAAAATAACATTCAATGACAAATATCATTGATAACTTATTACTAAACTCTTAGAACATTGTTAATTATCTGGGAATCATGAATGTTTTTATAATAGTAATGGAGATTACTATATTATTCATCATTGCTGCACAATTTGAAAATTATTGAGGGCATTAACTCATTTAATTTAAATAATGGGCATATCATGTATTTTATCTAATTATGTAGTTTAAAAAACAAGTTTAGATCAATTAAATGACAAGGGTAGCATCAGAGAACTAGAAGTGATTGAGTTAGGGCTGAGATCCAGTTTCTAGTAGAATCCTATCATTTTTTTTAAAATGATAGAATCCTTCGAAAATATTTTCTTACAGAAAAAACAGTACAGGTTTTTATTCACACATGCCATTGTTTTTGACTATTTGTGGACCATGGGTTGTCATACTTCATTTGAAAATTATAAAGAAGAGTGGTATTACAAAGGGATCATATTTCCACACTGCTTGCATCTACCACACCACTTAATGCTTCGAACAACCCCAGAGATGAGGCATTATCCTCGCTGAATAAATAGAAGTTCCCTCAAGTGAGGCAGTTTATCCAAAGTCATTACATTAGAAAATAACAAAACAAGGATTTGAATCCAAACTTATGTGTGCTTCCCTTACAGCACTACTCTGAGTATCAGGCTCTATCACAAGGCTTTTACTTTGAATTCCACAGTAAGTATTTATTTTTCTGTTAGTCTCAGGAATTCTCTTAAGATATATAGCCTTGTATTAGGCCAATAACTTAAGGTAACTGTATATTTTGCTTATTGTAGTATATTCATAGTTTACCCACATAAATTGTGTCAATATATTTATCAAAAGATTTTATTCTTCAAATTTCTGGCCTATAGATAGCTCTTATTAAGTCGATAGCTGACTCTCTTAAGAGAAACATATGCCTAAATTCTTGGCTACACTAAATCTGTATGGGTGAACTACATTCTTGAATGAATCTAGGGTACACATTCTCTTATATCATTAGTTAAATGTTTTAAACAGTCAAGACCTTTAATAATTTAAGTAGTTATCATTTCCATTCTCCAATTGTTTTATTACTGGAGAACTCAATTTGGTTCAGAAACTCAAAGTGTAACTTCTAAACTGCAGTCTCCTTTAAAAGAAAGTACAGGTTTTAAAAAGCACTCAGTTGCATGGAAGTACAAATGGAAAATACCTCTGATCAAAATCATTTCAGTTGCATAACAGCCAATTTGTAACCAGGACAATAAACAGTTGCTGACACCAACGTTGGTTGGAACATAATTTATCAGATAAAACCTAGAGGTCATGATGCATTTAAGACAGCTATTTGCACAGCTGAATTTTGTTGCATAATAATTTAGTTGCATAGCTAGGACTTTTGAAGCAACTAATTCATTAAAGTCTGCCACTGATCAGCCTAAACAAGACATTTCTCTTCCCTTCAAATAAGAAATAGACTGTTCCAACCTATTAGATTCTCCAAGTATTTTACAGTTTATAGTTTAAAAATTTAGTGAGATAAATAAAAACTAATCACATCAAACACACTCTTAAAAGGGTCTTTAGGAGATATCTACTAATGACTTTCTTTAGCATAAAAACATTTCAAAACTTGAATTAGACACAAATACATGAGATGGACAGCTATCCCTACAGGTACCATGGCTAATAAAGAAAAAATTGACAGTCTGGGGCTTAGGTAAATGTGTCCTTCAGGACGGCTCAATTTTAGAAAAGTAAAGTGTTAACAAAATAAAATATATCCTTATTTTACTAATTTATACAGATTTCTTTAGCATAGGATATTTGTTACAGTTCTTTTAATGACTGATAACTACAGTGTTATTATTAGTTACTGTATTTCTTAGAAGGTCCAATTGCAAATACCGGCTGGGTAAGTAGGTCTTAAAAACTGTAGTATTATTCTAGTATCTTCTACAATTTGATGCCTTAAAACTTAATTGACTGCAACCACATATCTGGTCAGCTGCTGTCTTATAAAATCAAATAATAATAGTAATAATGAAAAAATAAATTCAAGTACAAAGTATGTTATTCCTTATATGAATTTACTTTGAATTATAAAAATGAATTACTTAGAGAAATTAGAACAGGATCAATCCTTTCTAAACTTTGCCTTTCAAGAGATATTTTCTTCTTACTATAGATATTAACAAATATTTATTGATTTAGTATTGATGTAAGTGGTGTGATAGAACCATGAATTACACAGGGCAGGGCTCTCTCCTTAGGGAATTTATTGTCTAACTTGGAAAAGAAACACACTAATTCAATATTTGCGTATTAGAAGGGAATAAAGAGGGAGATATGACAGTGAGCAATGTAGTTGAAGGAATGGAGTGTCTTTTCAATGAATGATCAAGCTTGCCCTATCTGAGGAGGTGATAGTTGAAGTGAGATTCAAAAAATGAAATTAGGCAACTCTCACAAAAATGAGAGGAAATACTTCAGTGTAAAGTGTAATTCTAAAGATTCAGAAGAGAGAAATAACTTGTGTTTTTCAAGTGAAACAAAGAAGGCCATTGTGGCTAGAGAGGAATGTACAAGGGGAGAGGTGGTGCAAATGGAAATAGGGAGGTTGCGAGGGATGGTGATCAGACAGGGCCTTGTAGACCACTATGGTCCCCTTTTTCCATTGTTTTCTTCTCCAGGTTAACATTGAAGTAGAATGTAAATGCTAAGATTCCTTCACTGTTGGCAAGAACTGATGCCATACTAAAAAATCCCAGGATCGTCAGGATCTAAAGATGATACTTCTATGTACACACTACCAGTAACATACCAAAAGACAATTTTCTCAACCTCTAATAATACATGACCCTAAACAAACAAAATGGAATATAATTCAACATAATAAGATGAAATAAAATTTACTTCTTAACATAATATGATTAAAATAGCTACATAAGACTATGTCGTGTATCTACTTTCTCAGAAAATTATTCAGATAGTAAAACGCTAAGTCCTAAATGAAAAACAGAGTGGTATATTAAGTGAGGGACATTTCATTGAGGACAGGAAGTTGAAAAACTCTGTTTTATCAGTATAGTAGGTTTGTTATTTTGTTTAGCGTATGATATGAAAAAATTATCTCACTAAAATTAAGAATGTATACTAACAAAGTGGTAAAAAATTAAAAGCAAAAAATATATTGGTGGTATTTTTATAACTTTATATTTTCAAATATTTCAAGATTTTATTCCACAAGATCTGTATTAGTTACTAGTTAATGGAGTTGTGTATAAGACCAAATTTCAAATGTAGTTGATTAAGCATATAAAGAATAGTTTTTCCAATGTAAAAATTAGTCCAAAGAGATATAGTCCAGGATTAAAACAATAGTTCTAATAGTATTATGTCTATCACAATAAAATAAATATATGGGCTATGAAAAAGATAATACTATTTGCCACATTCAAAAAAGAACGGAAAAACAATTCTCACACTAATTGTTTCTTAACAGAACGTTCTGAAATGACCCTCATATTTATAAAATATTAAAAAATACATATTAACAAATTAATCAAAGAGTGTGTAATAAAGCCTCTTATTGACCACTTAGACACAAAGTGGCACGTTAGTCTCAATGCAGCATACTTTATAATTGAAACTTTTTTATTGAAATATAACTGACATCATATTTGAACTTTTTAACTGCTACCAGAAGTTTAATACAAAATGTGTCAAAATAGATCATTGTTCCCTTATTAAATTTTATAAGGATATGTCTACTAGCTAGACCATTTGTGATTTTTAAAATTTCTATATTACACATTCCAAATATTTATGAAAATCTATGCACTTCTCCCAATTGTCTTTGTGAAAATCACTACAAACCTTAAAGTACACGTTATTTAAAATAAAAATATGTCATAATGCAGCATTATAGACATGGAGTACTGCTGTTTTCTTGATTATAGTGAGAAAATATAGAATTTCCTTTTTGATAGAAAGTGGTATATACTATATTAAGTAGTTTACAGAATTAAACAATATGAAAAATTAATTTAAGTATCAATTATTTATTGAAGAAAAAGAAAATATGAGCAGCATTTAGTTTCTGAACATAGATACTTCGCTATAATTTGGAAAAGTCTGTTTGATAGACTATATATACCTTCAAATGACACCAAATCAGTATAAAATGCTGAGTCATGAGCATGCAATTTCAGAACTTGAGCGTTGAAAAAACACATAGAATGATGGAAATCAAATGGTTGAGGTAATTTCAAGCAGAATAATGTGCTTCATTTTTTATCTACTTGTAACATATGGTTTTAAGAACATTAAAAACTACTTGCCTCATATGTTACCTTTCTCAGCATTTGACTTAAATTAATATATAAATATTTCATCCCTTAACTTTTTCTCTTTTATTTGAATTAGCTGAATGTACATCTTAAATTCATTTGTTATTTTTATTTCAATAATATTCTGTCAGTACCTATTTTATTTCCTCTCCTGACTTATTTTCACTGCCCTGCACCTTTCCAGAGAATGTCAAGTCAATGCTCTGAAGACAGGTCCTTTTGTCCCCTACAGAGCTGAGTCTCCCCTTTCATCTGAGAATTCCTTCGTCTACTATAAAAAAAGAGTGAAAAGACTGTACTATCATTTTAAATACAAGACTCTTACTATCCTTTAGGAACTCCTGCCTCCCTTATTTCTTGACGCTTTTAGGTGTACTTGTGATAGGTTTCTTACATTTTTTTTTCTTTTCTTCAGCTTCCTTTATGATTGAAAGTGTTGTAAGGTGAGCACTTTGTATATTCTCTGCAGAGCCCTTATTATCTGATGGTAAAAATTGGTCTTTTCATTGTACTGAAGAAGTTGATTGTCTCTGTCACATTTACAAGAGTGATGATGATTTTAGTTTAAAGGTATTGACAGTTATAAAATTTTAGTAAATATTATAATATTCTCTTATTCTGCTTCTTTTTCTGTAGGGGAAAAATTTAAATTTCTTCTATACTTTTATACTACTTTCACTTCTTTTTTTTTTCCTCCTCAGTTCATTTTCTCCCATTTCTTAAATTTTAGGAGGACAAATGCAAACATATAATCATGTAATTATTGTATAGGATATTGAGAATAACACCATGTTGAATAGTCACCATAGCACTAGAGTAAAACTAACCAATCACCACCATTTAAAAATCTACATGTACCTAAATTTTTACTTGATGGAATATATCTAAGTAGAGATTTATGCATTTAATCTACACATAAATGGGTATGAGATAATTTTAAAGTACATAACAAAACTATATGTATAACATATACATGCTTTTTAATATTTATATATTAAGCAGAAATTTTACCAATTTTGATAAAATAATTTCAGTATAGTTTTCAATTGATTCTATGTTATCACTTTTTCTTGGATTTTTGTATGAGATATCTATTTTTCTTTGGTTTGTAAATAAGAGAACTTCAATTAATTTACTATTTTATATTATTTTTCTCATTCTTCTTTTTATGAATTCTCCCACTATATTTATATATATTCAAACCAAATTCTAAAACCTATAAACTATTTCTTCTAATAACACAATTCGTTACAGGAGGCCTTCACCAAGGTTTATTTTTTTCTTTCTAAGCTCTGTGCCCAAAAGTCAGATTTGCTTCATGGTTGTTTATCCAGCACCTGCTTCTTGCTAGTCAATAGGCTGAATGCTCTGATATACTTACATTTGTTTAATAATTTTTAGGGGACAAACTTTTCCCTTAAACACCTTATTTATTTAAAAAACTGCATGTTATTAAATGAGATCTAATTATTCTTGTTTTTTATGATAATATTAATAGAAATCCACCTGTAAAAAATAAGTTTAAATATGAAATAACTTGTAAGACAATTCCATTGTATTTAATTTAACTCCATAGTTGGGTTTCCAAAATGTCCCTTTACTATATTCTTTTATTTTCTAAATTGCTGATAGAAAAGAGCCATAGAAAGAACTGCATGACTTTTTACTTCGCCTTTGATTTTCCCCAATAACTTCCAAAGCAGACATGGTTGATTCATTAATTTATTGAACACTATCAAATATCAGTGTATAGCCTTGCACAGTTACTTAAACTCACTATGCTTTAAATTCTTAATCTATGAAGTGGGGAAAATAATAACCCTCAAATTCAGCTGAAATGCAGACTAACTGAACTAATCACATTGTAGGACCTTAATAAGTGATCATTTTTCAATTGTTTTATTTTTATTATCGGAATAAATATTTCAAACTTAGAAAACATAAATTATCTAAAATGCTTAGAAGAGTTTCTGACAGATAGTAAGTAGCCAATTTAATTTATGTATCTATTAGTAGAAGTAGTAATAGTATTTGTTTAACAGCGTTAAATTTATTTTGTTAGGTTTCCTGAATCATGTGCAAGTTATTTATTAAAGAGATTTGTTCAGGTGAGAAACCTATATGAGGGTTAAAGTTAAGCAAGACTGTGGCTTCAGGTAAGTTTTAGGCTCAGCCTCATCCCTTGAAAACTCTGGAACATAGATTGAACTGTGGAGTTTAGCCTGATTTTATTTTTCCCCAGGGAAGCTGAGTCTTTTTTTGTTTTGTTTTTGCGGTACGCGGGCCTCTCACTGCTGTGGCTTCTCCCGTTGCGCAGCACAGGCTCCGGACGCGCAGGCTCAGCGGCCATGGCTCACGGGCCCAGCCGCTGCGCGGCATGTGGGATCCTCCCAGACCGGGGCACGACCCCGTGTCCCCTGCATCATCAGGCGGACTCTCAACCACTGCGCTACCAGGGAAGCCCGGAAGCTGAGTTTTTGATGGCTAAACCTGTCAGCTATTAGCTAACCCCCATCCTGGCAGGATAAAATTTACAGGCAACTCATTGCAGGCGGCTTGACTTACCCAAGAGCAAGTCTTCAAAGACGGTATTAGCTATTAACAGCTCACTTAACTGATAAAGAGAACCCTATGGTTGCTGGACTAGGCATGACAGTCTGCTTTGGGAACTTTTCGCCTATTCCTCCCACAAGTCTTTGGTCAACTCATTGTTAGTCTTGGTCTTCTCATTTTATTTTAAAGTATTATGCCATAATGAACAGTGCCAAATATATTGTATTTTCTCAATATGTTGAAATGAAGAGAATAACAGTAAGACATAAATAAATGCCATCATCAGTTAATGAGATAAATACAGGAAGATAAGATATAATGTTCAAAATTTAGGGCAGGAACTCTTGTTTTCTGGTTCAAGGAGACATGGATGGCCTTCAAATACGTGTGATCTCTGGAAATTATATAAATGTGTGCTTCTAAATATGCATATATTTTTTTCTAGAAATATAATTATATTCTAAAAGGATTTTGTAACAAAATATTGGAGAATCTCTGATGTAGAGTTTGAAAATGGTTATGGCAATATTAACATGGCACATCTGTGAAGTACTGGCCCCTCCACTTGGTTTAATTGTAATTAATATTTATCTACAAGAATAAGGGGATAGAATTGGCTAATTGCAAAATAACTTGGTTGGAATATTTCCAGCACCACATTTTAAACCCTTGTCCCTAATGTTATGATTAAACAGTGCTACATTTGTTCAGAATTTAAAGTATGATATCTTTTGCTTTCTTATCATTTCCTCATGATTTCAGTATTATTCTTTGTGCTGAGATCTTATGTTTCAGCTGTTTAGATGTTGTGCCTGGACAGTAGGAGGATTAGACTAGAGGAACAGAAAGGAAAACCACCATCATTTACACTTTCCCCAATTAATGTGTAAAATTACTAGTCATTTCTAATTGTAATTAACTTATAACATTGAAGATGTTTTTCCAGTTTAAAAGGCAGTATAGCTTAGGAGTTAAGAGTAAGTTATTTCACTTTTCTTTGTCTGTTTCTTCATTTGTATAATGTAATAACAATAGTAATTTCTCTCTTGGGCTCTTGTGAAGTCTAAAGAAGTTGATAATTCCTAAGCGCTTCAGTAGAGCCTAGCACACAGGAGTACTCAGTAATTATTAGCTATTTATCATATAAAGCAATTATTAGCTATTTATCATATAAAGATTCCCAATGAATGCTATTATGATGATCATATTTAAAGAAAAATAATTTAATGAAAACAGAGCAGTGTGAAGATGGAAGATTATCTAAACCAACCCCTTTAATTTGTGGAATTGCTTACAAAAACCTTGGAGCACGAGGGGGATCTCATCAGTGTGGTACTCTGCATTTATCCACTCAGAGTGAAGCAGGCCTATGTGAAAGCTATTTATTAGCATCATCATCTCCATTTAATTATCAGCAACAGAAATTAACAATTGCCTAAACAGTAGCATGAAACACTGGAGCTGTCCATCATTACTAATTATGATACAATTCATTATAAAGAGTGATTTTAGATTCTGATACTAATTATAAAGGTGCTTGGTCATCTTCCAACAATTAGAGTTAAATATTCTGAAAATTAAACCATTGTCTTCTTCAAATGATATCTGAATTATTTGACTGTCATTGTACTTAATTCTTATTAAAGACAATCAAATGTTTTTCTGATGTAATTTAGACTTAGCCTGGGTTCACTTAGAATACTTAGAATATTGTAAAAAATAAAAATAAAGAAGGAAAACATATAACTCAGCAAGAAACTGGCTTAATCTAAAAAAAGTATTTTTTAGACTTAACAAAAAATAAAAAAGAAGATGAATGTTTTTATTAAAGACTGACTGTGGAATAAAGACTGACTGACTTTATAGAATCGGGGTGATTATTTTTATTTCTGTTAAATGAAATACACATTGTTCTTGATTACTACTGTATAATGTAATTGAATATGTATAGCTAATTAACTATAGAGATTAAATTTTAGTCTTCATAATTATACCTGTTTTAATATTGCTCTTTCTGATAAAAGGACAAACACATCTACCAGGAATTTTGAAAGAGGGAAGGTCTTTTAACAGAATTTTTCCAAATATTTGAATGAATTTTTTCTTAGCTTGCCTTCTCATGATGGTAAATGGTTATGTTCTAAAATTTATTAGCCATTCATTTGTATATCTTTATAAATTTATAGCCTTATATACCTTTTATTTATTTATTTTTTTAAGTTTAGGAAGCCATTTTCTAGGCAGTAATCTTAAGGCCTTTTGTAAAACTTTATACTTTTCATTTCCTTGCTATTACCATTCTGTATAATCTCAGACCATATCAGTTCTCTCCTTGATTTTTAAAGGATGCCACCCAGATGAGATGGGATATCTGGGAAACAACTCTCAAGAATTAGCCTCACTGGTGTATCAAGACAGATGTACACCAGCTTATTTCCTCCAGGGCTGCTGAGTTGTACTACTTCTAAGGGCACAATTCACATTGTGTTCTGGAACTATGCTCTGGGAAAGCATTCATAGAGAATGCAACGAAGATGATGCTCACTGAAATTGTATAAAAAATATAATTTTTCTAAACGTTATTTATTTTTATCATAATTCCTAAATATGAACTAATAGTGTAACAATTTTATTTTTCTCATTAACATATTAAAAAGACAATATGAAATATACAGTACCGTCATGATTGTTACCCAAAATAATTCATTAAAAAACAAATCTATATCTGGATTTATATTTAAATTTAAATCTAAATCTATATTTTACAAGTCCTAGAATATTCTAAAGCAAAAAGATAAATTTTACTTGTATTGCCTTTGTGATCCTACATTTATATAAAATATCTGCTCATCTACAATTTCATAAAATTTTTTATCAGAACAGTTTTTTCAACCAAGTAGTTTATCTTCATTATATATATTCTACAACTTTTAGTTTTTACAGTATGCTTAAAAATCCCTCTTCAATATTAAACTGAAACAATAATTTGAGTTTTTTTAATAATACACACAGTAACTAGCAGATAATTGGACATACAATATTTTTAGTGTAATAGAGCAGGACCTTCCTCCCCAAAAGAAAAAGTATTACCAGCCACAACTGTGAACACAGAATGAACCCGTACTTGGTGACTGACAGACATTCAGTGACAGCTGGCAAGTACCCAGAATACAGCATGTAGTTGAAAGGCCCATCCTCTAGATGCCAAGATGGTTGAAATTCCCTTTGTACTAAATAAACCTGGGAAGGTGGAAAACGAGGGGAAATCTTGAGATGGCAGGAGCAGCCAGGAGAGGGAGTCAGAACTTTGAATTGACTCAACATTTGCTGAGACTCTTTAAGTCAGAAATATCAAGTCATCTTTAAAACTCGGGCTTAACGATAGTAAGCAGACCAGGGGGCCCAAGAACAAGAAAAGATCGGACAGACAACAAGGAACTCAGATTTATTGCACATGTAATTTCTAGTGCACATCTAATTCTTATTGTTCTGCATATGTATTTGTTAACACAAGATTCCACAGCTTTGAGGCAGATCTAATGACACACATTTGGCAAACAGGTATTTTAATTAGAAACAACATGCCTTGTACTGTTCTAGTCACTGATGATGAACTGAATAAAAATCAGTATTATTCCTGCCTTTATGAAAATTGGGGAAGAGACATATTCATCAAAGAATAATAATAATAAATTCAACATTAAAAACGAATAATTTTCTTTAAAAAAGTGGAGGAGGGAGCAAAGAACTATAAAGTTTTTAACAAAAGGGCATGCCTTGAACTTGGAAGGCTGGAGGAACTGGGGGCAAAAAAGAATACTCTCTGACCTGTGACCTGTGACCTGAGCTCTGGAGTTAATGTGTTTTGGAGGGGAGAAAGATCTACTCTGCTCTCTCACCTAGTAGAAAATTTAGAAATTCTGAAAGAGGGGAAAAAAGTCTCCAAATCCCTTGTTTATGCCTTTTGGGTCTTAAAACCCTCTGCTTTTCTTCTTTAACACCTCTTTCTTGAACAATACATGTCTATAATCTAGTTTAAATTGGGGAAAGGAAGGGTGAAAAAAGGAAAAATTAAAACATTTGCCCTTCAAAATATACTCTTAAGAAAATAAAAAGGCAAGACACCAACTGTGAAAAAGTATTGGTGAAATATAAATCTCATAAAAGACTTGTATGCAAAATAAATTTTTAAAAATCTTAATTTATAAAATATCCAGTTTTAAAAATAAGTATAATTTTAGAATAGATTATTCACCGAAAGATACCTTAATGACAAATAACTACTTAAAAAGACTCTCAAAAATCATTAGTTATTAAGGAAATGCAAATTAGAACAGAACCACAATAAGATACCACTACACACTTGTTACAATGGCTAAAATTAAAAACTAATGATTGCAAATGAGAATATGAAGCAACGTGAAATTTCATACATTGCTGTTAGTCATACAAAATGGTACACACGCTTTGGAAATTAGTGTTTCAGTTGTTATTTCTTTCATAAAAATTTATTTACCAAACAACCCAGAAATTTGACGTTCCACTTAATGGACATTTATCTGATAAAAATAAATAAATATATTTGTAAAAATATGCAATAATGTGTTTATAATAATATATAATAATGAATTATATGTAGTTTCTAATTATTGAATTCTACTAATTGATTTCTGAAGTCATTTTTATATGAACTTTTCATTTTTAATATGAACTTTAACAATGTTATAAAAATTTTATAAGTATAAATGGAAAAGTTTTGCAAATAGATGCCTTCATTTTATTTATATAGCAATCTATAAATATTTAAAATAAAACTATATTTCAAATATTCCTTCCTACTTCTGTTGTACTCTAGATTGATGTACAGATACAATAATATGACATTTAGATTATTGGTTTTTATTAAAATGTACTAAATTTTAGAAATATTGTTATTTGCTTAATGATAGCAATGACTTGTTTGTTTTTTAGCATGAAAATATGAACAAATAAATATAAAATCAAGCACAATTTAGACTTTACAAATTTAATTATATTGACTATAAAAATGTCCTAGGCCATATGGTAATTTTTTTTCCTCCAAGATTTAACAGTGTGTAGGGTAATAAGTTTATTAATAGGATATAAAAATTGCAGGTGTTTCAGGACTTTGAATATCATGAAATATTTAAATAATGGTATTTTATAATTCTACATGTAAAGTATTCCAATAGGTAGCTTGTATATTGTGAGTGAGCAAGTTTATATGTGTTGTGATCAGATATAATAATACCAGTGAAAATAGTTAAATATTAGGAAAAAAGATAATGGGTATTGAAAAAAATTCCTCTTTCTTATTTAGATCATTCTTTATTCAAGCCTAGAGATTTTTTTCACTACCATTATAAAGCTATTTAAAATTTAATTTTTATTTCTGATAACTGGTTGTATTATTTACACATTGAAACTTTTTCTTATGAAATTGATACATGTTTAATATGTAAATTGCTGTCATCTTGAAAAATTAAATTAAAACTTCCAATAATAATATAACTCAGAAATAAACACTTTTCATATCCCAGTGTATACCTTTCTTGATTTTTTTTTATTTGGAAAAAGTTTTATAAACAGTTTTATTCAATTAAATGGATTTTTTTGCCATATCATTAAATATTTTCTGCAACACAATTTTTTTTAAAAAGCAGATGTATCAACATTTATTTATTCAGTGTTCTCCGGTAGGTTACTACCACGAACATACAAATATAAATAGTTTGATTAAAAATAAATAAATCTTTACCCATGAATCTGTGATGATTTCCTAGGGATAAATTTCTCAAGATTTGTTTACCAGGTTGACATATGAGAATTTAAAATGTTTTGATAATTAGTTACAATTTGCCTCCAAAAAGATTATAACACAGTAATGTTTGAAAATATTCATTTCACCATATGCTCTGTATCTCTGTGTGTTATCTATTAATTTTACCAATTTTGTAGGTGAAAATGGTATCACATTTGTTTCATTTTACATGATAATGACTACACAAGATATTAAACATTTTTTCAAATGTTTCTTAGTGAGTTAGATTTCTTATTTTATTTACTTATTTAAACTATTTATTATCCAATTTAAAATTGGGTATGCCCACCTTTTTTTCTTAATGATTTGTTGTAACTATTTACATATGGATAGCCTGTCTGAAATATATGCTCTCTATCTAGCTCTGTGGGGTTTTTTTTTTTTTTTTTTGCTTGTTAAAAACCAATAGAATATGAAGTTCTGGGAAATAGAAAGAAAGTCCTTATGTACTATAAAAGAGATTGATTATTTAACCTTCCATGAATGAGGAAAGCCACACCTGGAGATGTTTGATTTCATTAACTTAGGTAGTTACTGAGCGGAGTCCAGAGAATAGTTTGTCCATTTAGTATCTGAACCCTAGTCAAAATATACCTGTGCTTATGGATCTGCTTCTATGACCTGATAGTAGTGAGCTATTTTGACCATCCTGACATAAGGAAGTTGTGTACATACTAGATGCAAGATATTTTGCTATGTTTAATAAGAACATGAACGTCCTAGTGAAAAAATTCTCAACATTCTAAAATATCAGAATAGTTAAAGACTTACTAGGTAGATTGGGAGAAATATGAAAGAGGAAATGATTTTAATAAGCTATTAGAGAGTACAAAGCTGAGTTGACATGACAGAAAATCATGAAACATAAAACTGAGAAAAGGAGGAGGACAGATTTGGCAGTGAGAAGTTACATGGGACCCGTGATTTTCTCTTCTTCTACAGAGAAGAAGATGTAGCATCCTGAGAAGACGAAGCATCCTTGAATCGCATATGACAAGAAGCAGTGGAGAATGAAAAGTTAAAAAGGCTGAAAAGTTAGGAACTTACCACTCAAACTAAAGAACAAAGGCTAAAAAATAATGATAGTTTGGTAGATCAATAGGTAGATAGATAATGTCTTAAAACCAGAAAGCAGTGTCCCATGAGAGTGATATGATTGTGTGAATATCACCTCAAAAATGAGAAGCAAACATTCTGGAGTGAAGGTGTAGCAGAATGCTGGCTGCCATGTCCATATATTATGCCATGTATTTGAATAGATTATCTGTTTAGGTATAAGGGATGCTATTGATCTGGCTTACCTACTTGGTGTGATACAAATTGGATAACTACTATTAAATATATTTCCCTTATGCAAATAGATTTTATTGTTGATCATTTTATCTCTAGTAAATAGTACAGAAATCACTGTTTATTTTGGTTGGCTTTCTTGCAGCATATTTTTTACAAAAAAAAATCCATTTTAAGCACTCTTTTATGCATTTATTCACTGACATTTGGTGTATGATATACATTCATATTGGATTTAATAGAAGGTTAATAATGATTAAATCTACTCTAGAGAGATGTACTTACAATTTCTTGAAAGACAACAAAAATATATATATTGCTTATGACTATAATAAAGTACTGCAAATTTCTGATATTTTAATTATTTTTTACAAAGAAATAAAGGATATGCTTTCTGTATGTAGCTAGAAGAGGTGGATTTTCTCAGCTGTGTATTCTTAAATCACATTTATTCAGATGAACTTGATTGTTCTGCTCTTATGTGAACCACACAAGCTAGATTAGAAGGGTTAGTTTCTTGTATGGCATCTTTTTAAAATAACTTTTAAAGAATTCACAGTATCTTTACCTACAATTGTACTTAGGTCTCTAATATAATTTCTAAATTTTCACCAAGCCTATTTCCTTAGTTCTAGACGAGTCTTTTTTTTTTTTTCTGCAAAAGTAGTATTGTATAACAGTAAAGACCACAGGCTCTGGAGCTAGATACCTCATTTTAAAACTGGACTTACCCTTTTACTAGCTATGTGACTTTGAGAGGTTTAGTTCTGTATATCTTGATTTATCTGGTTAATGGAGATAGTAATAGAACCTATCTCACAAGTTGATTAGAGGGTAAAATGGATTATTCACTGTGAAACACAAGAGTACCTGGCATATATTAAATTCTATGTAAGTAAGTCCTATCTACTTTTATTATTCCAACCACTAGGACTGACATTACTATTACTACCATACATATCAGTATAAATCTTGTTCTTTCAAATATATTCTGCAAAACATCAGCTGAGTAATATCCTTTAAAATATCTTTTCTTGTGCTACTTAATGATCTGTCTTACATGTCATTTCCTGAATTAATAGAAAGTGATGGTAGGGATACATAGTCAATTCTAAATTTCTGGTTGCATGGTTATAGATTACAAATTATCCAGCTCTGAATAGAAGGCATCTCTACTGTAATATCCCTGTACTGTTTCATCAAGTGAAAAATGCTATGATTCTTATGTAGATTCTAGATTGAATTTATAACTATTAAAATGGTAGTTTTTCTGTTTGCTTTAGCTTTTTATAGGATAATTAATTTTTGTGAGCTTTTGGACAGATCTCACAAAAAGGAGAACAAATCAAATAAGTACATGGAATCCAAAATATTGATATCTTAAAACTTCTGCCCTGACAAACCTCTTAGATAGCCTCATCCACCAGAGAGCAGACAGCAGAAGCAAGAAGAACTACAATCCTGAAACCTATGGAACAAAACCACATTCACAGAAAGACAGACAAAGTAAAAATGCAGAGGACTATGTACGAGGTGAAGGAACAAGATAAAACCCCTGAAAAACAACTAAATAAAGTGGAGATAGGCAACCTTCCAGCAAAAAAAAATTCAGAATAATGATAGTGAAGATGATCCAGGACCTTGGAAAAAGAATGGAGGCAAAGATCGAGAAGATGTAAGAAATGTTTAACACAGACCTAGAAGAATTAAAGAACATACACCTAGAAGAATTAAAGAACAAACAAACAGAGATGAACAATACAATAACTGAAATGAAAAATACACTAGGAGGAATCAATAGCAGAAGAATAACTGAGGCAGAAGAACTGATAAGTGATCTGGAAGACAGAATGGTGGAATTCACTGCTGTGGAACAGAATAAAGAAAAAAGAATGAAAAAAATAAAGACAGCATAGGAGACCTTGGGGACAACATTAAGTGCACTAACTTTCTCATTATAGGGCTCCCAGAAGGTGAAGAGAGAGAGAAAGGACCTGAGAAAATATTTGAAGAGATATTAGTCAGAAACTTCCCTAACATGGGAAAGGAAACAGCCACCCAAGACCAGGAAGTGCAGAGTCCCAGGCAGGACAAACCCAAGGAGAAACATGCCAAGACACATAGTAATCAAACTGACAGGAAATAAAGACAAAGAAAAATTATTAAAAGCAACAAGGGAAAACAACAAATAACATACAAGGGAACTCCCATAAGGTTAATAGCTGAATTCTCTGCAGAAACTCCACAAGCCAGAAGGGAGTGGCATGATATACTTAAAGTGATGAAAGGGAAGAACCTACAACAAAGATTACTCTACCCAGCAAGGATCTCATTCAGATTTAATGGAGAAATCAAAAGCTTTACAAACAAGCAAAAGCTAAGAGAATTCAGCAACACAAAACCAGCTTTACTACAAAAGCTAAAGGAAATTCTCTAAGCAGGAAACACAAGAGAAGGAAAAGACCTACAATAACAAACCCAAAACAATTAAGAAAATGGTAATAGGAACATACATATTGATAACTACCTTAAATGTAAATGGATTACATGTTCCAACCAAAAGACATATACTGGCTGAATAGATACAAAAACAAGACCCGTATATATGCTGTCTACAAGAGACCAACTTCAGACCTAGGTACACATACAGACTGAAAGTGAGGGGATGGAAAATGATATTCCATGCAAATGGAAATCAAAATAAAGCTGGAGTAGCAATTCTCATATCAGACAAAATAGACTTTAAAATAAAGACTATTACAAGAGACAAAGAAGGACACTACATAATGATCAGGGGATCAATCCAAGAAGAAGATATAACAATTGTAAATATTTATGCACCCAACACAGGAACACCTCAATACATAAGGCAAATGCTAACAGCTATAAAAGATGAAATCGACAGTAACACAATAGCAGTGGAGGAAATTAACACCTCACTTACACCAAAACACAGATCAACCAGACAGAAAATTAATAAGGAGACACAAGATTTAAATGACACAATAGACCAGATAGATTTAGTTGATATTTATAGGATATTCCATCCAAAAACAGCAGATTACACTTTCTTCTCAAGTGCACACAGAATATTCTCCAGGATACATCACATCTTGGGTCACAAATCCAGCCTCAGTAAATTTAAGAAAATTGAAATCATATCAAGCATCTTTTCCAACCACAATGTTATGAGATTAGAAATAAATTACAGGGAAAGAAACATAAAGAACACAAACACATGGAGGTAAACAATATGTTACTAAATAACCAAGAGATCACTGAAAAAATCAAAGAGGAAATTAAAAAATACCTAGAGACAACTGACAATGAAAACACAATGATCCAAAACCTATGGGATGCAGCAAAAGCAGTTCTAAGAGGGACGTTTATAGCAGTACAATCCTACCTCAAGAAAGAAGAAAAATCTCAAATAAACAACCTAACCTTACATATAAAGGAACTAGAGAAAGAAGAACAAACAAAACCCCAAGTTAGTAGATGGAAAGAAATCATAAAGATCAGAGCAGAAATAAATGAAATAGAAACAAAGAAAATAGCAAAGATCAATAAAACTAAAAGCTGGTTCTTTGAGAAGATAAACAAAATTGATAAACCTCTAGCCAGACTCATCAGGAAAAAAAGGGAAAGGACTCAATTCAATAAAATTAGAAATGAAAAAGGAGAAGTTACAATGGACACTGCAGAAATACAAAGCATCATAAGAGACTACTACAAGCAACTCTATGCCAATAAAATGGATGACCTGGAAGAAATGGACAAATTCTTAGAAAGGTATAACCTTCCAAGACTGAACCAGGAAGAAATAGAAAATATGAACAGACAAATCACAGGTAATGAAATTGAAACTGTGATGAAAAATCTTCCAACAAACAAAAATCCAGGACGAGAGGGCTTCACAGGTTAATTCTATCAAACATCTAGAGAAGAGGTAGCATCCATTCTTCTTTCTCAAACTCTTCCAAAGAATTGTGGAGGAAGGAACACTCCCAAACTCATTCTATGAGGCTACCATCACCCTGATACCAAAACCAGACAAAGATACTACAAAATAGAAAATTACAGACCAATATCACTGATGAATATAGATGCAAAAGTCCTCAAAAAAAAATTAGCAAACAGAATCCAACAACACATTAAAAGGATCATACACCATGATGAAGTTGGATTTATCCCAGGGATGCAAGGATTGTTCAATATACACAAATCAATTTGATACACCATATTAACAAACTGAAGAATAAAAACCATATGAGCATTTCAATAGATACAGAAAAAGCTTTTGACAAAATTCAACACCCATTTATGATAAAAAACTCTCCCAAAAGTGAGCATAGAGGGAACTTACCTCCACATAATAAAGGCCATATATGGCAAATCCTCAGCAAACATCATTCTCAGTGGTGAAAAAATGAAAGCATTTCCTCTGAGATCAGGAAGAAGACAAGGGTGTACACTCTAGCCACTATTTTTCAGCATAGTTTTGGAAATCTTAGCCACTGCAATCAGAGAAGAAAAAGAAATAAAACGAATACAAATTGGAAAAGAAGAAGTAAAACTGTCATTGTTTGCAGATGACATGACACTATACATAGATAGTTATAAAGATGTCACGAGAAAACTACTAGAGCTAATCAATGAATGTGGTAAAGTAGCAGGATACAAAATTAATGCACAGAAATTAATTGCATTCCTATACACTAATGATGAAAAATCTGAAAGAGAAATTAAGGAAACACTCCCATTTACCATTGCAACAAAAAGAATAAAATACCTTGGAATAAACCTACCTATGGAGTTAAAAGACCTGCATGCAGAAAACTATAAGACACTGATGAAAGAAATCAAAGATGACACAAACAGATGGAGAGATATACCATGTTCATGGATAGGGAGGATCAATATTGTGAAAATGACTATACTATGCAAAGCAATCTACAGATTCAATGTAATCCCTATCAAATTACCAGTGGCATTTTTTACAGAACTAGAACATAAAATCTTAAAATTTGTATGCAGACACAAAAGACCCCAAATAGCCAAAGCAATCTTGAGAAGGAAAAACGGAGCTGGAGGAATCAGACTCCCTGACTTCAGACTATATAAAGCTACAGTAATCAAGGCAATATGATACTGGCACAAAAACAGAAATATAGACCAATGGAACAGTATAGAAAGTCCAGAGATAAACCCATGCAACTATTGTCAACTAATCTATGACAAAGGAGGCAAGGATATACAATGGAGAAAAGACAGTCTCTTCAATAAGTGGTGCTGGGAGAACTGGACAGCTACATGTAAAAGAATGAAATTAGAACACTTCCTAACACGAACACAAAAAAATAAACTCAAAATGGATTAAAGACCTAAATGTAAGACCGGACACTATAAAACTCTTAGAGGAAAACACAGAAAGAACACTCTTTGACATAATCACAGCAAGATCTTTTTTGACCCACCTACTAGAGTAATGGAAATAAAAACAAAAATAAACAAATGGGACGTAATGAAACTTAAAATCTTTTTCACAACAAAGGAAACTATAAACAAGACGAAAAGACAACCCTCAGAATGGGAGAAACTTTTTGCAACTGAATCAATGGACAAAGGAATAATCTCCAAAATATCTAAACAGCGCATGCAGCTCAATATTAAAAAAAACAAACAACACAATCAGGAAAAGGGCAAAAGACCTAAATAGACATTTCTCCAAAGAAGACATACAGATTGCCAAGAGGCACATGAAAAGATGCTCTGCATCACTAATTATTAGAGAAATGCAAATCAAAACTACAATGAGGTATCACCATACACCAGTCAGAATGGCCATCATCAGAAAATCTACAAAGAACAAATGTTGGAGAGGGTGTGGAGAAAAGGGAACCCTCTTGTACTGTTGGTGGGAATGTAAATTGATACAGCCACTATGGAGAACAGTATGGAAGTTCCTTAAAAAACTAAAAATAGAATTACCATATGACACAGCAATCCCACTACTGGGCATATACCCAGAGAAAACCATATTTCAAAAACACACATGCACCCCAGTGTTCATTGCAGCACTATTTCCAATAGCCAGGACATGGAAACAACCTAAATGTCCATCAACAGAGGAATGGATAAAGAAGGTGTGCTACATAAAAACAATGGAATATTACCCAGCCATAAAAAGGAACGAAATTAGGTCATTTGTAGACATGTTGATGGACCTAGAGTCTGTCATACAGAGTGAAGTAAGTCATAAAGAGAAAAACAAATATCATATATTAATACATATATGTGGAATCTAGAAAAATGGTACAGATGAACTCGTTTGCAAGGCAGAAATAGAGACGCAGATGTAGAGAACAAACGTATGTACACCAAGGGTGGAAAGCAGGGGGGAGGGAGGTGTTGGTGGTGGGATGAATTAGGAGATTGGGATTGACATGTATACACTAATATGTATAAAATAGATAACGAATAAGAACCTGCTGTATTAAAAAATAAAATAAAATAATATTCAAAAATAAAACAAAACAAAACTTCTGCCCCTTCCCAATCACCCTTGCCCACAAATTCTGGAAGAAAATGTATGCATGAAACACTAATTTAACTAATGAATATTTTACCACTGGCTAGGGTCCCATGTCAAACTGTGAAGTCAAATTCATGGGTTTGAGTAGGCCACAATACAAGCTTCTATTGTCTAAATTAGGCAGAACTAGAGAGTTTAGAATCAAATCAAGTGAACGATTTTTTTTTCTCTGTACATCTACTCTAAGCTCAAATAGAATTTCAGCTTTTACCCAGTGGAAGCAAGAGGAGGCCAAGGAAACCATAGTAACCCATAAGAAGAAGAGAGAACAGAAAAGCTGTAAAGACAGAACAAAAGAGTGTTCGCCTAATGACTATAGCACAGCAGGTTGGAGCAGAGAGAGGGGTGCTACAGTACTGAGTGAAGAACATAGGCTCTGTGGTTGGACTCCTTAGATTGAAACACAAGGTTATATAACTTTGTGCAACCATTTTCAGACTTGGTTTCTTCACTTTTAAAGTAGGGATGATTCAAACAGCTACCTCATAAGGTTTATGTGAGGACATTTGAGGATAATACAAGGAATGCACCCATGCAGATTCCTACCACATAACAATTGCTTAATAACTATTAACCATGATCAATTTAGCCTCCAGATCTCTCTCACATTCTGTAGAAATAAGAGCAATAGAGAAGCAGAGGTGGTTTGTGTTTTTAGAGGATTTTCTTGCCCATTTTATGCTCTATAGATTCATGAAAGGAAGACACGAAAGAAGCAGGGAAGGTGAAGAGGGATGTTGGTGAGCTAGAACATTCATTTATTCATCAAGCATTTATTGATGGTCTACACTGTTTAGATGTTGGAATTCAGTCATGAAAACAGACAAAAAAATCCCTACCTTCTGTAGCTTAAGTTATAGTGTAATGAAATAAAAAATCAAATAAGTAAAATATAATGCGTGCCAGTGCATCTTGGTAAGAGAAAAAGCAAAGAAGAGGAAAGCAATGTCAAGCAAAATATGCATATTCAACAGAGTAGCTGGGAAAGTTGTCATTGAAAGATGGCCTTCGAAGACTTTAGAAAGGAAAGTGAGGCATGGTTGGGGCCTGATCACAGGAGGTCTAGTGGACTGTCAGGATTTGTGCTTTACTCTTCATATGGTGGGGGAAATTAGATAATTTAGAGAATGAATATGTCCTGATTCAAGTTTTTAAAGGATCATCCTAGCTGCTTTGGGGAGAATAGTTTTGGGGGTGAAAGGGTTTAAAAGGGAGACTTACTGGCAGAACATTGCAGCAATCTAAGTGAGAGACAATGTTGGCTCAAACTGGGATGGTAACATTAAAAAAAAGAACATGAGTAAGTGGGAGCGTTATGGATATACACTCTAGAGATGTATCAGGTAAGATTTCTAAGAGATTTAAGGGAAATAGAGGGACTTCCCTGGTGGTGCAGTGGTTAAGAATCTGCCTGCCAATGCAGGGGACACAGGTTCGGGCCTTGGTCTGGGAAGATCCCACATGCTGTGGAACAACTAAGCCCGTGTGCCACAACTACTGAGTCTATGCTCTAGAGCCCATGAACCACAACTGAGCCCGTGTGCTGCAACTACTGAAGCCCGTGCACCTAGAGCCCATGCTCTGCAACAAGAGAAGCCACCACAATGAGAAGCCCGCACACCGCAACAAAGAGTAGCTCCCGCTCGCCACAACTAGAGAAAGCCCTGTGCAGCAACAAAGATCCAACACAGCCAAAAATATATAAATAGATAAATTAATTAATTAAAAAATAAAAGGGAAATAGAAAGGATGTCTTTAAGGATGGGCTTGCCATTTACTGAATTGGGAAACATGAGGGCAGAGCAGGCTGGAAATATGGGAGGGGCGTGTGGGATGGGCAGTGCCTAGAGACAGAGGAGGGCGAGAAATAGAGACATCAGACTAGTTAACCAGAAGGAAACATGCTTTGTTCACTTTCACCTCCCAAGTCATATACACTTCAGAACTGACGGCCAAGTTTTTGTTGAACCACAGAACTGAAATTTCAGCTTCAGAGCTTTGATGCAGCTGTATAAAAGGAAAATAGAACTTCATAAACTGAAAGTCTCAACAGAGCAATCATGCCTCTAGCTCTATAGTCTCATTACTTAATTGATCTTTAATTTATCTAGTCATTAATTCAAGAAATAATTTTGGAGTACTTTCTTTGTTCTAGGGAATGTGAAAAGGATTCATATGTAGTGATAAACCAGCTACAGCGTCTACCCTTATGTGTTTACCCAACTCACTGGGGATATGTATGTGCATATGTGTGTGTGTGATAATCATTAAATAATTCTAGGTCAAGAAATTTTGCCATCTTATTTTGTTAAGATGCATCAATATGTCCGTGGGTTAAATGTTCAGAAGCAGTCATTATTATAAGTAATTAGCTATGTGGATTATACAATGGGGAATCTTAAAAATAGATTTTGAGGGCTTCCCTGGTAGCGCAGTGGTTGAGAGTCCACCTGCTGATGCAGGGGACACGGGTTCGTGCCCTGGTCCGGGAGGATCCCACATGCCCCGGAGCAGCTAGGCCCGTGAGCCATGGCCGCTGAGCCTGCGCGTCCGGAGCCTGTGCTCCGTGACGGGAGAGGCCACAACAGTGAGAACCCCGAATACTGCAAAAAAAAAAAAAAAAAAATTTTGAAACTGTAGTGGAAAATTACTTTTCACAGAAAGTGAGGAATATAATGTTACATTTACAAGCTTGTATTACAGTATTCATCGTTAATCTCAAGATTTATGAAAACACTTCAAAGGTCCAACCACCAATGAGTAGCTTAGAACCACTTAAAGATGAGCGAACATAAAAGATATTCACAAGATAGTAATTTTTAAAAAATGTTTTATTGGAATTTAAAGACAAGAGACCTCAATTCAGGAAGCAGTATTATTTCTGTTTGTTTTTTCTTAAATTATATGCTTAATGTGGTTAGAAAAATATTTACTAATAAAACAGTTTTTTAATTAATGGCATAATTAGCTGAAACAGCATTCATAACAGAACAATCTAGAACTAAAATTAATGATCTGTTTGTATTAATATATGTGCTACTGCACATAAAATTTTTTTTTGTATATTTGTCTTCCAGATATCTTAATGAGAATCTCTATTTTAAAAGTAAATAATATTAACAGTATATAAAAATAATAAATATTTATTCAGATACACACATTTTATATATGTGTGTGTGTGATGCACCATATATTATAAAAAAAAACTAGTAGGTTTTAATTTAAACTTGATTTTATACTAATAATTTAGACAAGTTCACAGATTATGATTACATTAGGGCATAAGATTTCTATATTGTCAGACTTTCTTCTTTTTTTTTCTTTTAACATCTTTATTGGAGCCTAACTGCTTTACAATGGTGTGTTAGTTTCTGCTTTATAACAAAGTGAAAGAGTTATACATATACATATGTCCCCGTATTTCTTCCCTCTTGCATCTCCCTCCCACCCTCCCTATCCCACCCCTCTAGGTGGTCAGAAAGCACCGAGCTGATCTCCCTGTGCTATGCGGCTACTTCCCACTAGCTATCTATTTTACGTTTGGTAGTGTATATATGTCCATGCCAGTCTCTTCCTTTGTCCCAGCTTACCCTTCCCCCTCCCCGTATCCTCAAGTCCATTCTCTAGTAGGTCTGCATCTTTATTACTGTCTTGCCCCTAGGTTCTTCATGACTTTTTTTTTTTCAGATTCCATACATATGTGTTAGCATACGGTATTTGTTTTTCTCTTTCTAACTTACTTCAGTCTGAATGACAGTCTCTAGGTCCATCCACCTCACTACAAATAACTCAGTTTTGTTCCTTTTATGGCTGCATAATATTCCATTGTATATATGTGCCATGTCTTCTTTATCCATTCATCTGTTGATAGACACTTAGGTTGCTTCCATGTCCTGGCTATTGTAAATAGAGCTGCAATGAATATTTTCATACATGACTCTTTTTGAATTATGGTTTTCTCAGGGTATATGCCCAGTACTGGGATTGCTGGGTCGTAGGGTAGTTATATTTTTAGTTTTTTAAGGAACCTCCATACTGTTCTCCATAGTAGCTGTATCAATTTACATTCCCACCAACAGTGCAAGAAGGTTCCCTTTGCTCCACCCTCTCTCCAGCATTTATTGTTTGTAGATTTTTTGATGATGGCCATGCTGACTGGTGTGAGACGATACCTCATTGTAGTTTTGATTTGCATTTTGCTAATGATTAATGATGTTGAGCATTCTTTCATGTGTTTGTTGGCAATCTGTATATCTTCTTTGGAGAAATATCTATTTAGGTCTTCTGCCCATTTTGGGACTGGTTTGTTTGTTTTTTTGATATTGAGCTGCACGAGCTGCTTGTAAATTTTGGAGATTAATCCTTTGTCAGTTGCTTCATTTGCAAATATTTTCTCCCATTCTGAGGGTTGTCTTTTCACCTAGTTTGTGGTTCCCTTGGCTGTGCAAAAGCTTTGAAGTTTCATTAGGTCCCATTTGTTTATTTTTGTTTTTATTTCCATTTCTCTAGGAGGTGGATCAAAAAGGATCTTGCTGTGATTTATGTCATAGACTGTTCTGCCTATGTTTTACTCTAAGAGTTTGATGGTTTCTGGCCTTACATTTAGGTCTTTAATCCATTTTGAGTTTATTTTTGTGTATGGTGTTAGGGAGTTTTCTAATTTCATTCTTTTACATGTAGTTGTCCAGTTTTCTCAGCATCACTTATTGAAGAGGCTGTCTTTTCTCCACTGTATATTCTTGCCTCCTTTATCAAAAAAAAAGGTGACCATATGTGCATAGGTTTATCTCTGGGCTTTCTATCCTGTTCCACTGATGTATATTTCTGTTTCTGTGCGAGTACCATACTATCTTGATTATTGTAGCTTTGTAGTATAGTCTGAAGTCAAGGACCCTGATTCTTCTAGATCTGTTTTTCTTTCTCAAGATTGCTTTAGCTATTCAGGGTCTTTTGTATTCCTGTACAAATTGTGAATTTTTTTGTTCTACTTCAGTGAAAAATGCCAGTGGTAGTTTGATAGGGATTGCATTGAATCTATAGATTGCTTTGGGTAGTAGAGTCATTTTCACAATGTTGATTCATCCAATCCAAGAACATGGTATATCTCTCCATCTATTTGTATCATCTTTAATTTCTTTCATCAGTGTCTTATAATTTTCTGCATACAGGTCTTTTGTCTCCTTACGTCCGTTTATTCCTAGATATTTTATTCTTTATGCTGCAATAGTAAATGGGAGTGTTTTCTTAATTTCACTTTCAGATTTTTCATCATTAGTGTATAGGAATGCAAGAGATTTCTGTGCATTAATTTTGTATCCTGCTATGCTACCAAATTCATTGTTTAGCTCTAGTAGTTTTGTGGTAGCATCTTTAGGATTCTCTATGTATAGTATCATGTCATCTGCAAACAGTGCCAGCTTTACTTCTTCTTTTCCAATTTGGATTCTGTTTATTTCTTTTTCTTCTCTGATTGCTGTGGCTAAAAATTCCAAAACTATGTTGAATAATAGTGGTGAGAATGGGTAACCTTGTCTTGTTCCTTATCTTAGTGGAAATGGTTTCAGTTTTTCAGCATTGAGGATGATGTTGGCTGTGGGTTTGTCATATATGGCATTTACTATGTTGAGGAAAGTTCGCTCTATGCCTACTTTCTGCAGGGTTTTTATCATAAATGGGTGTTGAATTTTGTCTAAAGCTTTCTCTGCATCTATTGAGATGATCATATGGTTTTTCTCCTTCAGTTTGTTAATATAGTATATCACGTTGATCGATTTGCATATATTGAAGAATCCTTGCATTCCTGGGATAAACCCCACTTGGTCATAGTGTATGTTCCTTTTAATGTGCTGTTGGATTCTGTTTGCTAGTATTTTGTTGAGGATTTTTGAATCTATGTTCATCAGTGATATTGGCCTGTAGTTTTCTTTCTTTGTGACATCTTTGTTCGGTTTTGGTATCAGAGTGATGGTGGCCACATAGAATGAGTTTGGGAGTGTTCCCCCCTCTGTTATATTTTGGAAGAGTTTGAGAAGGATGGGTGTTAAGTTTTCTCTAAATGTTTGACAGAATTCGCCTATGAAGCCATCTGGTCCTGGGCTTTTGTTTGTTGGAAGATTTTTAATCACAGTTTAAATTTCTTTGCTTGTTATTGGTCTGTTCATATTTTCTATTTCCTCCTGGTTCAGTCTTGGAAGATTGTGCATTTCTAATAATTTGTCCATTTCTTCCAGTTTGTCCATTTTATTGGCATATAGTTGCTTGTAGTCATCTCTCATGATCCTTTGTATTTCTGCAGTGTCAGTTGTTACATCTCCTTTCTCATTTCTAATTCTATTGATTTGGGTCTTCTCCCTTTTTTTCTTGATGAGTCTGGCTAATGGTTTATCAATTTTGTTTATCTTCTCAAAGAACCAGCTTTTAGTTTTATTGATCTTTACTATCGTTTCCTTCATTTCTTTTTCATTTATTTCTGATCTGATCTTTATGATTTCTTTCCTTCTGCTAACTTTGGGTTTTTTTCTGATTTTCTTTCTCTAATTGCTTTAGGTGTAATGTTAGGTTGTTTATTTGAAATGTTTCTTTTTTCTTAAGGTAGGATTGTATTGTTATAAACTTCCTTCTTAGAACTGCTTTTGCTGCATCCCATAGGTTTTGAGTCATCGTGTTTTCATTGTCATTTGTTTCTAGGTATTTTTTAATTTCCTCTTTGTTTTCTTCAGTGATCTCTTGGTTATGAAGTAGTGTGTTGTTTAGCCTCCATGTGTTTGTATTTCTTACAGATTTTTTCTAATTGATATCTAGTAATTGATATGTAAACTCATAGCATTGTGGTCAGAACAGACACTTGATACAATTTCAATTTTCTTAAATTTACCCAGGCTTGATTTGTGACCCAAGATACGATCTATCCTGGAGAGTGTTCCATGAGCACTTGAGAAGAATGTGTATTCTGTTGTTTTTGGATGGAATGTCTTATAAATATCAATTAAGTCCATCTTGTTTAATGTATCATTTAAAGCTTGTGTTTCCTTATTTATTTTCATTCTGGATGATCTGTCCTTTGGTGAAAGTGGGATGTTAAAGTCCTCTACTATGATTGTGTGACTGTCAATGTCCCATTTTATGGCTGTTAGTATTTGCCTTATGTATTGAGATGCTCCCATGTTGGGTGCATAAGTATTTACAATTGTTATATCTCCTTCTTGGATTGGTCTCTTGACCATTATGTAGTGTCCTTCTTTGTGTCTTGTAATAGTCTTTGTTTTAAAGTCTATTTTGTCTGATATGAGAATTGCTACTCCAGCTTTCTTTGGGTTTCCATTTGCATGGAATATGTTTTTCTATCCCCTCACTTTCAGTCTGTATGTGTCCCTAGGTCTGACGTGGGTCTCTTGTAGACAGCATATATATGGGTCTTGCTTTTGTATCCATTCAGCCAATCTATGTCTTTTGGTTGGAGCATGTAATCCATTTACATTTAAGGTAATTATTGATATTTATGTTCCTATTACTATTTTCTTAATTGTTTTGGGTTTATTATTGTAGGTCTTTTTCTCCTCTTGTGTTTCCTGCCTAGAGAAGTTCCTGTAGCATTTGTTGTAAAGCTGGTTTGGTGGTGCTGAATTCTCTTAGCTTTTGCTTGTATGTAAAGCTTTTAATTTCTCCATCAAATCTGAATGAGATCCTTGCTGGGTAGAGTAATCTTGGTTGTAGGTTTTTCTCCTTCATCACTTTAAACACGTCCTGCCACTCCCTTCTGGCTTGCAGAGTTTCTGATGAAAGATCAGCTGTTAACCTTATGGGGATTCCTTAATGTGTTATTTGTTGTTTTTCCATTGATGCTTTTAATATTTGTTCTTTGTATTTAATTTTTAATAGTTTGATTAATATGTGTCTTGGCATGTTTCTCCTTGGATTTATCCTGTATAGGACTCTCTGTGCTTCCTGGACTTGATTATCTGTTTCCTTTCCCATATTAGGGAAGTTTTCAACTATAATCTCTTCAAATATTTTCTCAGTCCCTTCCCTTTTCTCTTCTTCTTCTTGGACCCCTATTATTTGAATGTTGGTGCGTTTAAAGTTGTCCTAGAGGTCTCTGGGACTGTCCTCAATTCTTTTCATTCTTTTTTCTTTATTCTGCTCTGCAGTAGTTATTTCTACTATTTTTTCTTCCAGGTCACTTATCCATTCTTCTGCCTCAGTTATTCTACTATTGATCCCTTCTAGAGAATTTTTAATTTCATTTATTGTGTTGTTCATCACTGTTTGTTTGCTCTTTAGTTCTTCTAGGTCCTTGTTAAATGTTTCTTGCATTTTGTCTATTCTATTTCCAAGATTTTGGATCATCTTTACTATCATTATTCTGAATTCTTTTTCAGGTAGACTGCCTATTTCCTCTTCATTTGTTTGGTCTGGTGTGTTTTTGCCTTGCTTATTCATCTGCTGTGTGTTTCTCTGTCTTCTCATTTTGCTTAACTTACTGTGTTTGTGGTCTCCTTTCGCAGGCTGCAGGTTCATAGTTTGCATTTCTTTTTGGTGTATGTCCCCAGGGGCTAAGTTTTGTTCAGTGGGTTGTGTAGGCTTCCTGGTGGAGGGGACTAGTGCCTGTGTTCTGGTGGATGAGGCTGGATCTTGTCTTTCTGGTGGGCAGGTCCACGTCTGGTGGTGGGTTTTGGGGTGTCTGTGTCCTTATTATGATTTTAGGCAGCCTCTCTGCTAATGGGTGGGGTTGTGTTCCTGTCTTGCTAGTTGTTTGGCATAGGGTGTCCAGCACTGTAGCTTGCTGGTTGTTGAGTGGAGCTTGGTCTTGGCATTGAGATGGAGATCTCTGGAAGATTTTTGCCATTTGATATTATGTGGAGCTGGTAGGCCTCTTGTGGACCAGTGCCCTGAACTGGGCTCTCCCACCTCAGTGGTGCAGCCCTGATGCCTGGCTGGAGCACCAAGAGCCTGTCCTCCACACAGCTCAGAATAAAAGGGCGAAAATAAAGAAAGAAAGAAGATAAAATAAAATAAAGTAAAATAAAATAAAGTTATTAAAAAATAATTACTAAGAAAAAACAATTTTTACGTTAAAAAAAAGGACAGACAGATCCCTAGGACAAATGGTAAAAGCAAAGCTATACAGAAAACATTACACACAGAGGCATACACATACACAATCACAAAAAGAGAAAAAGGGAAAAAAATATATATCATTGCTCCCAAAGTCTACCTCCTCTATTTGGGATGATTCGTTGTCTATTCAGGTATTCCAGAGATGCAGGGTACATCCAGTTGATTGTGGAGATTTAATCCGCTGCTCCTGAGGCTGCTGGGAGGGATTTCCCTTTCTCTTCTTTGTTTGCACAGCTCCCGGGGCTCAGCTTTGGATTTGGACCTGCCTCTGTGTGTAGGTCACCGAAAGGCGTCTGTTCTTTGCTCAGACAGGACAGTGTTAAAGGAGCCGCTGATTTGGGGGCTCTGGCTCACTCAGGTCGGGGGAGGGAGGGGCACGGAGTGCGGAGCGAGCCTGCGGCGGCAGAGGCCGGCGTGACGTTGCACCAGCCTGAGGCGCGCCGTGAGTTCTCCCGGGGAAGTTGTCCCTGATCCCGGGACCCTGGCAGTGGCGGGCTGCACAGGCTCCCGGGAGGGAAGTGTGGAGAGTGACCTGTGCTTGAACATAGGCTTCTTGGTGGCGGCAGCCGTAGCCTTAGCATCTCATGCCCGTCTCTGGGGTCCGCGCTGTTAGCCGCGGCTCGCACCTGTCTCTGGAGCTCCTTTAAGCAACGATCTTAATCCCCTCCCCTCGCGCACCAGGAAACAAAGAGCGAAGAAAAAGTCTCTTGCCTCTTCAGCGGGTCCAGACTTTTCCCCGGACTCCCTCCCGGCTAGCCATGGCGCACTAACCCCCTTCAGGCTGCGTTTGCCAACCCCACTCCTTTCCCTGCGCTCCGACCAAAGCCCGAGCCTCAGCTCCCAGCCCCCGCCCGCCCCAGCGGGTGAGCAGACAAGCCTCTCGGCCTGGTAGGGCTGGTCGGCACTGATCCTCTGTGCTGAAATCTCCCCGCTTTGCCCTCCGCACCCCTGTGGCTGTGCTCTCCTCCGCGGCACCGAAGCTCCCCCCTCCGCCACCCGCAGTCTCCGCCCGCGAAGGGGCTTCTAGTGTGTGGAAACCTTTCCTCCTTCACAGCTCCCTCCCACTGATGCAGGTCCCGTCCCTATTCTTTTTGTCTCTGCTTATTCTTTTTTCTTTTGCCCTACCCAGGTACGTGGGGAGTTTCTTGCCTTTTGGGAGGTCTGAGGTCTTCTGCCAGTGTTCAGTGGGTATTCTGTAGGAGTTGTTCCTCGTGTAGATGTATTTCTGATGTATTTGTGGGGAGGAAGATGATCTCCGCGTCTTACTCTTCCGCCATCTTGAAGCTCCTCCTCAGACTTTCTTCTTTAAATCATTTGGGAAATTTAAACACTCTTCGTGTCAATATTTTTAAATATTTTGTTAAACTAATCATACATATTGCTCATGTCTACCTCGTAGAAATGACATATTTGTATTTTCATAAACCACTGCCAGATTTATACCCCTTCTTGTTCCATGCCATTTATCATTTGAATAAATGCATATTTTTTTTGTAGAATATAATTTCTTTGGCTGCCCTACCTAAGAATCCTCCCTTACCCCAAATATTTAGTAAAATACCCACATTATGCTATGAGCCCTGGAGACTGGGGGGAGTTCTAAATCACCCTGCAGCATTGAAAGTTAAAGATCAGATATTCACTTTTTTAACCTTTTTTACACTAGTACATGAGCATCTAAAATTAGGCAGATGAATTTGACCCAACTTTTGAATAGGAAGTTAGTGATGCAAAATCTAAGTGATCGTAGAGCATTGATTTTGGTGGCAGCCATACAACAGAATCTAGTTTATAAGAGCCATTAATATACATACCAGTGATATACATGGATCACTTGATGGTAGGTTTGGTTTTCATTTGCCTGTGTGGTAGATTTTCCAAATTTAACCACAATAACACCTCCATCTCACATGCCCTTCTAGACTGTGACCTAGTTATTCCACCACCACTGAAGGCTCCTGGCTTGTCTGTAACCAGTAGAATGGTGTGGAAGGGATACTGTATGACTTCTGAGGCCAGGCCACAAATAGCAATGTTGCTTCTGCCTGATCCAAAGGGCTTGTCGCTTTTGAAGCCTTCAGCCACCATGCAAGCAGGCCAGCTTTTCTGAGGCCACCAAGCTGTGAGGAAGCCCAGATTAGCTCACATGGAAAGACTACATGGAGAGGTATCGCAAAGTACTCTTGAAGACAAAGAGATGCCTGGCTAGCTGTCCCAGCTTCCTGCACTTCAAGATTCAGCCATCCTCTTACAGTAGGAGCATGAAAGACCCCAAGCCCGAAAAGCCGAGTTGTGTCTGGATTCCTAACCTACAGAAACGGTGAGATAAAAATATAACCAACAATGTTTTGGGGTATTTTGTTATTCAGCAATAGATAAAAAGACTTTCAACTAAACAAAACAGTTTCAAATAGTGCTTAATTAGAAGTATAAATTAAAAATAAAATATATTCTCACCCCTACACTGCCATATCCCTCACTTATGTTACCCTAGTTTATGATGGAATTATATGTGAGGAGTCCTTAGTTAAGGTTTCCTTATTACTCCTATCTGATGTTTATGTTGCAAACCCTAAAATAGGTGTGTTTCTGACCTTCTGTTAAACCTTCTGAAGTGTTATTCCCAGCGGGATATTCCCCTTCTTTGATAAAACCTTGATGTTGAACCTCAGACAATTGCTTTTGCATTTTTATTTTACTTACTTGGATCACCGACTTTTCCTTTTAATTCTCTTTAGCTTTTCTTTACTTATCAGAGTATTATTTGCTATCTCCCTTGGGGCCTCCAGAATTCTTTGACTCCTACCCTTTCTATGGCACACTATGTATTATGAGCGTGTTCCATTTAATAAACTGCACATATAGTGTTTTGATAAAGGAAGATGAGATTTTTCTCATCTGTATTCTTTTCTTTGGGAAAACAGTTGCCCTTTGACTCAATAAGCAAACAGAATTCTTACAACCAAGGAAATGGGCTTATGGCCCAGAATAAGGTAGGCCTATTTTCTGTTATGAACCCCTATATTGTGTTTGTCTTCAAGTGAGCTCCCTAAGGACCCACTAGGCTTTCTTGCCTGTGATATTGTCTAGTTGAAGCTGAAGCACGTTTGCTTTTTCTTCCACTTCTGTTATCTTTTTGCTAATTTTGCTACCATCCATGTGCTACACTCCTGTAGGAGAAGGGCTTTCTCTAACTGCAAATGTGCTCTAGTAGTTTATCCAAGATAAAGAACATTTTATTGTCTAACTAATAGTATGCTTTTCCATTATTAAAAGAGGGTTTTTTTGGATACCTTTGTTCTTTCAAATAGATCCAGATGTGTCAGAAACCGGAATTGAGTTTTAAATGTCTGACTGCTTAGCTTGAGCTAATAGAGAAATCTATGCTACAATATGTAGAGACTCTTTACAGTATGCCAAATAGATTGCAATATACATGGGTAGACAGTAAGGAAGATGCAGGAAATGTGAAGAATCAGAAGCTCAATCTCCATGTGAGCCTGTACAGAGAAACACAACAGAGCAACCATCTTCCCGTGCATTTCGAAGGATGTATACTGTCACACACAGACAGAGCCCAGGGTATGTTGTGAGGCCCTTGGAGACACAATAACCAAGCACTAAACTAAATCCATTCTGCCTTCTCAACTCGGCAGTTCTGCAGCTACCAAGCGGGTCTGTACAAAAGACTACAGTAATTTTCAGATGAAAACCATCACCTGTGGAACCCACCACCCAGGGAAACAGAAGCTGCAGAATGCATGGAGCTGGCATAATTCAGAGAACCTCTCATACAACTAAATGTCACTTGAAACCCAGTGAGAACAAAGTTCATTCTTCAGAAATCTATTACAAGCAGCCTCAATTAAAGTGCGAAACAGCTGTTCATGTTGGTCCTAAACTCAATATTATTTTTCTTTGCTAAATTCTGAAGGTTATGTCAAAATTTTCAGACATTTTTCTATCTCTATGAAATGTTTCAGTTGGGCTTTCTTCTTGCTTTATGTAGAGTGTTTATATAAAATTTTATTATAAATTCATATTTTATGAACAACATAGATATGATTTATAATTTTAATCTAATAATTGAAAGTCCTAAGGACAAAATTAAAAGTTACAATCATTTGATTACCATATTAAACTGAAGTATAGGATGTTGAAATATCTTTATGGGAAGGACCAAATTATAACCAAATATTTTTTCTTTATATCCCTAACAGAAATGAAACAAAAGTTTACCTTCAGTAAGACTTGAGTACATTGAAGGCTAGGTGTTTTTGTGTTTAGGAAAGTCTTCATATAATGTACAGAACTTTAATAGCACAAAAGTGGAAAATAAGATTTCCTTTTTAAATTATCAGTTTAAATAATAAATTGTTACACATGGTTTTAAAGAGTAATTGACTTAAGCAATAATATACCTGGAAAAAGTGAACAAGAAAAATGTTTTTATTGTTTGTATTACATTCATGACAAATGACATTGATAAAGAGAACAACAAGATTGAGATGAAAATTGAAGGAATATTTATGGTAATTCTAAGTGCCTTGAAAAGTTGATCTGAATTGCTTTCATCAAAGAGAAAATAGACTCTTTAATGATCACTTCCCTGACAACTAACAGTAACATCGTTTTTAGCTATGACTGCTAAAATTAGATACCTTCCTCTTGGAAATATGCATTCCCTGACAACAGTACAGGATGACAGCCTTCACCTCATGATAAGAGGGAGAGTAACAATTCATCCTTAAATGAGCAATTTCTGTGATAAAGGAAAAAAATGTTACTTAAGATGGATTTGATGGCAGAATAACAAAAAAAAAATAGTGCCACACTAATTACTTTAGCAATTTTTAGTGAAATGTTTGCTTTGATTTTAAATAGAGGGATACAATTTTCAAGATATTCACTTATTAGGACTATTCATACCAGGAAAAGAGATCCTTCTTGGTGACAAAAGGGCTTTTAACAACTGTGTAAAATTATGCTTAGTTGAATAAACTACACAATAGAATGTGCTTGTTAGAAGTGCAAACAAATGACTTTGAAACTGCCGCCTGAGGCTGTTAGCTGTTGATAACTAAACTCGCAGGCCCACACCACCATCATTTCCCCAGCAGTGCAAAGCTAGGCTACGGGACCTTGTCAGGCCATCCATCATAGCTTGTCACCTGAAGACATAAATAAAAATTCAGCATTTCCCAAGATCTGTTAGAAGCCTGATGTGTCTATTTAGAGTCCCTATGGCAAAATTATGGCTTAAATTCAGCCTTTTAAAATGTATACATTAGTACCAGTGCAGACACAGAGTCCACATTCATTTTGCACACTTAAAACAAAATGTACCTAGAAAATTAGGTCCAAAATGAGAGAAATAGCTACAAAAATATTACGTTTAAAGCCTCTAATTTTATAAATCATGGTAATTTGACAAATCAATGTGTTCATGGGAAGAAATTGCGTCTATTATGGTTATATAGAATCACCAAAATGTCACAGGAAGAAGGGAGAAAATCTCCTTCCTGTTCTTTGGAAATATTTTGTTAAAACATACTCTAAGTAGAAGTATGAGTTAGAGAATTACTCTAAAACAAGAGTCTATAAATGTTTTCTCTACAGGGTGACATAGTAAATATTTTAGGTTTTGAAAGCCACATATGGGCTCTGTCACACATTCTTCTTTGGCTTTATTTTGCAACTCAAATATATAAAAACTATTCTTAGTTCATCAAAGGTACAATAAAAGTAGAGTCCACTGGCCAATTTTGAACCATGGGTCATAATTTGTAGACCCCGTTCTAGAAAATAAACAAATGTTTGTTTATTTAGTAAAAAGGGACAATATGATAATTTAAAGACTTCATTCTTGCTTTTGCAGTGCTTATTTTTCAAGTAACAAAGAATTCTATAAAAATATACCATCATTCATGGCATGACAAAAGTAATTATTAGATATAACTCCTGGCACAAGTGCATTTTAAATCAAATCGACGTTTTTGGCTATACTTCTGCATTGTGAAAGGGAGAATTTAATGCAAGTTAGATGCTACTCCAGGTGTATATTGTTACTTAAAATGGTAAAGATAGTAGTCTTGAGACAAACAGCATTAAATTAGCTCAATGCCAAAAGCAGCTGCTTGAAATAGTCCTGGCAGCACTTCAGACATGTGTATCTTCATGTTGAGACTCCAAGTCACCTCTTTTAACATGCGTCAGTTTTACTGATAACACAAAATCAACAACAAAATAAACTTTGAATTTTTAATTCCTTTTAAATCTCTGTGTAGGTGTTTGTGTATGTGCATGTGTGTCTACGTACATATATGTATGTTTCTTAGAGTTGCCGGAAAGGTAAAGAATGATCAGCCTTGTTAGATATGTCGAGGGGTGAAAAGAAATCATTGTTAGGGTAAAAGATGAAGCTTTATGATTTCTATAGGTAAACAGGATAAAACAATTATTATGAGATGCAGTGCAATTATTACTGTTTAACATTATTGAAATTATCTATGCTAAATTATACGCTGCTTAGAAACTTTTTAGAAAATCAGCAGAAATTTTGTCAACTAAGGAAAAGTTACCACCTTCAAATAAAACACACTTGTTAATCTTCTGTTTCAAATACCTAGATTTTTAAACAACTTGTTATTGCTATCCTTTGCACGAACAAAAATGAAGGTATTTCAACAATTCTGAAACCATTTTTGAAAATATTAAATATGAATACCTTTCTTGCTATTATAAAATGAAAAAGTTAAATACTTAGATATCATTGACATTTCTGAACCAAGTTTGTACCAAATTTGCATAAGAATATTCATAAGAAGTTTTTTCATTAATAGCAAAATTCATTAATAAATATTTTCTGTGCTCCAGGCACTGTGTAAGAATTAAGGAATCCAAAACGAATAAAACTTCAAGAATGCATTTTAGGGGAGACAACAGGTAAGGTGTGATTTAGTTTTAATATTCCCTGTGCATAGGACACCCTAAGTCTATGATTTAACACTTAAAACAACCCTGAGAGTCACGTCACATGCTGAGGCCCGGGAGATTTAAGCAGTTTAATTTTACTACCTAAAATCAAATAAATAACCAGTAAGTGACAGTTAGGTTTTGAAGACAGGTTTGCCCTGAATCCAAAGTTTCATTTTATTTGTTTGTTGGTTTGGTTGCTTGTTTTTCCAAGTATATTTCCTAGCCATTTTTTTTTTCCAGGAGCACAAGAAAGCACCCAAAATCATAAGGGAAAAACAATTATAATCATCCAAGGTCTACTAAGATTATTCCTGGATTATATTCTTGTGACAAGATTTTCTTCTCCCCAAGATTTTTGATTATTTGTAACTTTTGTCACCTCCAGATTTTCATTGTTTTTTTCTTCATTGTATACAACTCTCTGCTACCTTTTGATTTTAAATCGTTACCTTCTGCTTTCCACTCCTTTTTCATGCTTCTTCCTGTATAGTTAAATTTTTTTTTCCCAGTGTAGATTTTAAAAAGTGCCAATAAGTAAATGATAGAAAGTGCGAAATGACTGAAAGAAAATATTACTTTACACCTTTTAGAAATCTTCAGCATGTGCCCAGCAGAGAGGGAACTCGATGGGTCTCTGTGACCTTGGACATCATTCTTTGTGTCTAGATCTATCTATGAGGCAGTGGACTACTGCCCTTCCATTGCTGCCCGAGAGGGAGGCCAGGGCACACCAGGTGTGGGAAAGACTTTCCCTCCCCCAGCAGGCAGCTCTCTCCACTTGACCCATGGGTTTCCAGATGAACAGATCCACCTTATGTTTTCATTACGGTTAAGAAGTGAGTGTGTATTTCTCAAGCTTAAACCAAGAGCGTATTCTTTTACATAATGAGACAGACAGAGGTGTGACAAAAATTCCATTCAGAATTTTTTCTTTACTATTATGTGCAACTAAAATATACCTAAAAAACTGCTATTTAAATGTCCAGCAAAATGTTACTAGAGAGAATTTTAAAAGGAATAAACGCTTTTTGGGTCAGTAACTTCATTTAACTATTTCTGATTATTTAATAGCTGAAAGTACATAATACTGATCTTATAAGAACTAAAAAATTCTAATATTTGTTTGGACACAAAGAGTTTGAAGAATGCTTTAAATTCCTCATTATGGTATGGTGGTTGTTTAGCAGTACTGTGAAGATCTAGTTTCAGCAGAGCACCTTGCAATGAAATAATATTTTAGAGATATTAAGGCAATGTCACTTACATGGAATCACGGTTGAAATTTCTTTGTAGATAGGCTGGATGTACAAAGTTTCAGTTGTGAGTTGTCTAATGCCATAATGCTAGTAAGTGTTACACAGTTTGGGTCACAACACATATCTTCTGATTCTTACTGCAATGTTCATTTCACCATGCTATTGAATAGGTGCAAGATATAGTGGCATTGGGTTAATTATGGGCTTCTCTCTGGAAGCATGGAGTTGAGGTGCCCTTGAAGACTGTCTTCCATTCCCATGATGGCTGCAGCCTAATCCCTGGAAGGAAGGAGGTGAGTGGCACCTCCTGATGAGGAGGGAAAAAAACCCCAAACTCCAACACTGTCTTAGAGTTAGTTTATTTTACTGTTTATACTGTTGGAAATGATGTTTTGATGAAAAGTGGTCAATAGAATATATCTTCCTTCCTTATAGAAATGTTGCTATGTTATAAAATTCTTATTCACCTAAACATCTATCAATATTTGCTGCTCCAAAAATACTTATAATTTCTTAAAGTTAAAAATAATCTTCTTTTTGCTCTCTTGCAAATTCCATTCTTGTGTACCAAAATGTGCTTTAATGTAGCATAATGTGCCGATAAACTGTCACAAATTTTCTAGTTTTAAATTTCAGCAGGTTTTTATTCTTGATTATGTTTAACATGTCCTTACCCCAATCTCTCACTGAATTAGGCACTCCCTTACTCGTCCATGTATGTTACATTTCATCACCTCACTTTTTGGTTTATTATAAAAGTCTCCCTTTTTTTTTTTTTTACCCTGAGCCAATACTCCTACATGGACTTTCCTTTACAAAGCCCCTGAGAGAAGTTTGGATTTTCTTCTTTATTGGAATACTTCTAATATTGTTGTGGCATGACAGATGCTCTGGTCCCTGAACATAAAATTCATATGAGGGACCTCCTCACTCCTTATTAAAATCACCAAATTTTTACCAGGAAGTACAGTAGAATATGGAATGGGACAGGTATTGAAACATCATCTAAATAATATTACAGAAAGGAGGAAACAGAAAGGAAGGGAAGAAAGAAATTGAGAGAAGGACTGAAAATTAAACGAAATATTGTCCAGGGCTTTACAGGTAAGTGAAACACACATACAGACACAAAGAAGGCGAGGTGAGGAGACATACTGAAGGTGGATGACGCTGCTGAATAAGGAAGGGGATCTTAAATGCAGCATCATCAGTCTCAACTCATCAACACACTCTCGCTGGGCATATCTCCACCATAAGATGTTATTTTCAAAGGTTTTATTTACTCTCTTATTCGTCCCTGGAAAAATCACTTAAAGGATTCAATTTCTTTATTTGGCTGCGTCGGGCGTTCATTGCGGCATGCGGCATCTTTTTGTTGCGGTGTGCCGGCTGTGGCGTGACGTTTTCTCTCTGTAGTTGAGGCACGAGGGCTCAGTGGTTGTGGTGCATGGGCTTAGTTGCCCCACGGCATGTGGGATCTTAGTTCCCCAACCAGGGATCGAACCCATGTTCCCCGAATTGGAAGGTGGGCTTTTTACCACTGGACCACCAGGAAAGTCCCAAGGATTCAATATCAATACCTTCCGTAATTATCTCAGTACTTTTAAGAGGCTTCATGGGAATTATTCCCACTAAAGTTTCATGATAATCAACAGGGTTTAAGAAGAAGTTATTTTCCTAGAGGGCCCATAAATGCTATAATTTTATTTATTTTCCCTACGGATTGCCTAACAAATTGGGACTCTACTTGAGGCAGATCTAAATTCTTTTTGTTAAATCTTTTGATGCTCATTGTGTAAAGTATACTAAGCTCCCCTCAGATTTCAATTGATAAAGTAAGCTGCTTCTGGTCACAAAACATTGTTTCTAGCTTCTTGTAATAAACCAGTCATTCAATCATTCATTTATTTATTCTCTTATTAATTTATTCATTCAAAAATATTTGTTGAGCAATCTCTCAATGACAGGTATTGTTCTACATTCTAGGGACACAGTGAAAAGCAAGATAACTCTGTGTCCTCATGGAGCTAAAATTCTAGCTGAAAATAAAAAATGCAAATTCAGGTGGTGATAACTCTATAACAAACCAGAATGTGGAGTTAGAAATGGAGGGGAGGGATACCATTTTAAATAATGCTGTCAGGAAAACTCTTCTGGAGAAGGAACATTTAAGGAAGCAAAGGAAGATGATAAGTCAATGAGATATGACTGATAACAGAGAAATGCGTATCCCAGGGAGAGAGACCAGGAAGTACAAAAATCTCTCAGGGGGTAAGAACTTGGCATATTTGAGGAATAACTAAAAAGTAAATAACAAAAATCTAATAACTTGGCTAGAGCTGAGTGAGGAGGAGAGTGGTAGGAATTGATCAAAGAGGGGTTTAGTTAGGCATCCTTTCAGACCTTGCTTAAGTGTGATGAAAGCTATTGGAAAAATTGGGGCAGCTGTGGGTGCCGTGATCTCACTTACATTTAAATTTTAAAAAATCTCAAGTTGAACATTTATGTTAACATGTTTATGGGATAGTTATACAGTCAAGCTTTCGGCAACTGTGTTGGCACAGGGAGATCATACAAGATGTTACAGTAAACCAAGTGAGAGATAATGATGGCTTGAATCGGGGAAGTGAAGGCAGTGTAAGATGGTGAAGAGTGGTCAGATTGGAGACCTCGATAATAAATTTTATGTGACATAGGAGGGAAAAAGAAGAGTCAAGGACATGTGTTCCCTTGAGCAACAGAGCAGATAGCCACAATGTTGTGGAGAAGGTAAACTTGGGGGTTTGGTAAAGGCAGTTTGGGGAGGGGAATTATGTTTTTATTTTGGACATATTAATTTTGAGATCTATCAGTTATCTAAGTATATTTGTTGAACAGGTAGTTGTGTATTAGAATTAAGAACTTAGTGACAGTCCCTGGACTGGAGACTTCAAGGTTATCAATATCACAATGACATTTAAGACCACATAAGAGAAAAAGAAACATCGATGCCCTAGACTGAGTCCTAGTTTATTCCAACTTTAAATAATTGGAGAGAGAAAGAAAATCTAGCAGAGGAAATTGAGAAGGCACAACAAATGCAACAGAAGGAAAATCAAAGCAGGTGGTATCTCTGTAGCCAAGTGTCGAAATGTTTAAAGAAGTAGTGGTTTTCTACTTCCAGGAGGTGGCACACTAGATGTACAGAGAAAATCCTCCCAGTGTAGATTCTATAAAAGATGGACATAATATTTTAAACAAAGTTGTTTTCAAGGCAAAACAGAGCAGGTGGTAATGTTAGGGAAACAACCAGATGCCAGAAATGACAAAAAAGCTGCATTCCACAAACATAAGCTAACACTGGAGCTGGTGTTTTCCTTCAAAATATCCTTCTGATCCTGGTGGCCTGGCGCCTTGTCTTGAAGAGCCATCTATGCACAAGTACAAGAGGCAATAACATAAAGAGGAAAACGGGACCTGAGATCGCCATATAGTCAAGACCCCAATGGTTGAACTCAGGAAAAATGTCCCTCAAAAGAAGACTTTCCTGGCTAAACCTTGCTTTTAGTAAAAACAGTGGTAAATCCTAACCAGTATTTGATAAATCCTGTGATTTATCAAATCACCTTGCTTTTAGTAAAAACAGTGATAAATCCTAACCAGTATTCACTCAACTGGTGTCTGAATGCCTTGTATCCTGAAAAGTTGAGAATTGAGGTTAACAATTTTTCTTAGGGGGGGTTACATCATCAGGCTCTAGGCCAGTGCCTGGCAGCAATAACACACTCATCCTTTCTCAAAGAATGCATTTTAGAAACAGACCTAAAAGATATTACACGGAATAAACAGAGTTCCAAGGAATATGAGCTGACAATCAAAAACTACTAAAAATATCTGGAAACAAATCTTGATGTCAAAGACTGCTGAAAGGTTGGCCACAGTGAGGTTGATTACCCAGAAATGAGTGTTTTTTTCTCTGGTTGTGAAGAGGAAACCCTGAAAGGAGTGGGTTCAAGAGAGAATGAAGGTTGTATTTGTTTCCGATTGCTGCTGTAACAAATTACCACAAATTCAGTGGCTTCAAACCACACAAATTTATTATCCTATAGTTCTGGAGGCCAGAAGTCCAAAAAGCGTTTCCAAAATCAAGGGACTAAAATCAAGGTGTTGATAGGAGGAGGCTCTAGGGCAGAAGCTGTTTCCCTGTCATTTCCAGCTTCTATAGGCTACCTGCATTCCTCCTGTTAGAGACCCTTTGTCCATCTTCAGTGCCTCTGCTTCCATACTTGCATCTCCTTCTCTGCCCCTTCTCCCTCTCTCTTGCATCTTTTAAGGACTCCTTTGATTACATCAGACCACCTAGATAATGCAGGTTAATTTCCCTACCTTAAAATACTTAACCAAATTATATCTGTAAAATTCCCTTTTTCCACATAAGAAAACATATCTACAGGTTCCAGGGATTCGGACCTGGACGTTTGTGGGGAATGATTATTCTGCCTTCCATAGATGATGGAGTCGGAAGCTGAACGGTCAAAGAAATGTTTTGTTGTATATTTTTAAAAAATAGTAGTATTACATTTTATTTCTTATTTTTTATAAGGTTTTAGTTTGACGTATATTGTAGGGGATGAGTATTTTTTTTTAATAAATTTATTTATTTATTTTTGGCTGCGTTGGGTCTTCATTGCTGCGTGCTGGCTTTCCCTAGTTGCAGTGAGTGGGGGTCACTCTTCATTGCGGTGCACAGGCTTGTCCTTGCAGTGGCTTCTCTTGTTGCGGAGCACGGGCTCTAGGTGCGTGGGCTTCAGTAGTTGTGGCTCACGGGCTTAGTTGCTCCGCGGCATGTGGGATCTCCCCGGACCAGGGCTCGAACCCATGTCCCCTGCATTGGCAGGTGGATTCTTAACCACTGCACCACCAAGGAAGTCCACATTTTATAATATGCTTTTAATTTGTATTTTTATGGATGATTATTTTAAGTCAGATTTGGATGTTAATTGGCATTATCAATTTGAAAGTGGAAATAATGATGCAGGCGAGAGACATATCTGTAGGAACAGCATCCTTAAGTAGATGAGAGGAGGTGGGAGAAAGTGCAAGAATCAGAGAATGGCATAAATTGGATGGGGACGATTCATCAAGCACAGGTGTCAAGAGGGAAGTCTGGTTAACACAGTAGATTCAGTGCTGGTAAGATTCAGATATGATCTTCTGATTGCTTCTGTTGCTTCAGTGGAAAAAGAAGCAAGGTTATTAGTAATGTTTGATATATTACTGAAGTTAGCTTCAAATGGAAAGAGCTAATAGCACTGCTCAAAATAAAAGTTACTCTCAGGAAACCAAGAACGAGAAAAATCTCAAGACATTCCAAATTCTAAGTGTCTTGCGACAGATGAAATATAGAGCCAACAGTTAGAGGCTTGGTGGAAATTATACTGAAGAATAGAGACAGTAGAAGCCAGTCAAAGAATTTTGGCATGACCAGCAGAATGCACTGCCTGAATTAAAAGTACAGGACAAAAAAGCCAGTAAGTAAACACCAGACTCTGCAGCTCCATTTACCTCATGGCTGTCTTACATGTAGACCCTAAGTCATATTAAATGCACCTTCTAAAATATTTTGAGTTAACTTTTTATGTCCTATCTCATTCCTACTGCAATATATTTTGGCAAGTAAAAATTGTGCTTTTGGAGTAAAATATTTAGAATTAATATCCTGGCTCCTTCATTTACTTATATTGATACATGGCACTTTAAGAATATAAGCCATAATAATAATTATTATTATCATAATTATTATTTCAAAAATAGAGGTAGTTGTCAATGATGCAACAGTCTTTGTAGTAGGAATAATTAAAACCCTTTCATTTATCGTCTACAATATCGCAATTTACAACTGGTTCTCCAGAATCTATTTTCTATGCTGAAAAATGGAGGCTGAACAATTTTTCTAGCAACAAAAGCAGCAATAATAATAAAAATACTAAACCCTAATATGTACTAAAATGTTTATATCACACATATTCATCTAAATACTTTACATACAGTTATTCATTTAATCCCCTATGAAACGCTAGTAGTGCTGGGTTAGTGTCATTAATATCCCTATTTCCCTAATGAGATATTAGAGGCTTTAAGATATAAGTAACTCTCCAAGGTTACACAGCTAATAAGTGACACAACCACCCTGGTAGCTCCTTATTCCTTTATGAAGTGTTTTAAGAAATAGTCACTTAAAAGAAAAACCAAAGTTGGAAAATATGTGATGCTTTTGCCTTGACTCCCGGAAAGGGATATACCTTATACTTTACTTCTTTTATTGGCCTCCAAGATGGAAAAGACTACAACCATGAACCTGCATGGATGTTCTGTTTTTGAATTGCATGCAGAGAGAAAAGGCATTTTCCCCCCTAAAACAGTATTGAAGAAATAGAGCAAAGGTATTTCCTATACAGACAGTGTCTGACTTAATTATGGTTTGACTTATGATTTTCAGATTTTATGAGGGTACAAAAGCAATATGCATTGAGTAGAAACTGTACTTCAAATATTTTGAATTTAGATCTTTTCCCAGGCTAGTGGTATGTGGTGTAATTTTCCCTCATGATGCTGGGCAGTGACAGCCAGCACAGCTTGCAGTCAGCCACATGATCACCATCAGAGGGGAAAACAACCCATAGACACTTACAACCATTCTGTTTTTCACTTTCAGAATGGAATTCAATACATTACATGAGATAGTCAACACTTTATTATAAAAGTAGGCTTTGCGTTAGATGATTTTGCCCAACTATAGGTTAATTTAAGTGTAAATAATGTAAGTGAGCACACTGAAGGTAGGCAAAGCTAAGTTATGATGTTTTAAGTGCATTTTTTGACTTAATGCTATTTTCAATTCATAATGGGTTTATTGGGACGTAACCCCATCAGAAGTCAAGGAAGATCTATACAATATTTAGAAGTGTGTAAAGGGAATTCCCTGGAAGTCCAGGGGTTAGATCTCTGCCTTTCCACTACAGGGGGCACGGGTTCGGTCCTTGGTCAGGGAACTAAGATCCCGCAAGTCAAGTGGCCAAAAAAAATTACAAGTGTGTAGGAAATTGAGTGACATCTTGACGTGTAGACGGTAATCAGCTTTGATGTGGGTGAGGAACATAATATCACACACCTGTGAAGAATGGAGAAGTAAGGTAGTTTTACGAGATAACCCTAGGTGTCAAGTAAAGTTATGAAATTCTGTGAAAGTAAAAATATTTCTAGGTATTAATAAATTTATTGTAAAGAAAACTAGATGTCTGATAAAATTACTGATCACCTGCTGTTATTACCCCACTCTGATTCAACTATGTGGCAAAAATTGTTATTCGGGTTGTATTCTATTAAAAGAGAAATTTCTTTAATACATTTATAATGCTTGCAGTTTACAGGACTTACAATATCATCATAGGATTAAAGGTTCAATTATATGATACAAATTCTAAGTATTTGGAAAAAGTGAAAAAACACCTTCTTTTTGGGCAGTAGCATATTTAATTAATAAGGATAAATTTGCAAATTTTGAGGTATGATAAATAAAAGTACTCAACATCATTTCTTCAAAGCATGAGCTATTTATTCTTATGATCTTTTTATTAAACTTAATGCAGTTAACACATAGTCTATGGACCATGCTAGGAGCAGAAATAGGTATTACTGATGTTGATAACTTAAGCAGTGATTTAATGTTGTTAAATAAGATGGATAAAGATTACGAAAAAATATTGTGGAGAGCAAGGAACTAATTTTGTATATAGGTAAGTAAACTTTGATTAATTAATTTATTTTCAAGAAAGGAAGTAGGCAATGTATGTACTTATCAGCTAGTCTACAAAATTGACCAATTAAGGACAATGAAGATGTGGAATTTGTTTTTAAATCAGATTCCAGATATTAATTATTTTGATCTATATTTCCCCCCTGGGATGCCACATCAACAACAGCTACAGTATTTGGATTAGAAGCCAAACTCTTCAAACAAATGTTCAAGGCTCACCATCTCTGTTTCCTATACTCATTCCTCTATCACCAAATTTAATGCTGGCTTCTACTCCTACTAAAAAAGAATAATGACTTTTCATTATGTTTCCAATTACCTTCACATCACTAAATTTAATGAACATTTTAATTTCCATATAATTATTTCAGAGTCATTGTATGTTGTTGAGCTGTTTCTTGAAACCTTCTTTTCATTTGCTTCTAAATCACAAAAATCTCCAGTTGTCTCACACTTCTCTGGTAATCTTTTCTTTTATGAATGAGTGATTATCCTTCTCTATGCAAACATTACATATTGTGATTTTTCTTTGTTTGTTTCTAGGGCTTCTTCTCTCTCATTTTCTCCTTAGGCGATCCCTTCCATGCTGATAGCTGAAGTGATGGTCACATACAAAGATGAATCCCCAATTCATGTCTTCATTACAGACCTCTTTGTTCTGAGCTCTTAGAGCTGTACGTTTCAATTGCTTGCAGGATATCTTTTCTCATCTTCAAAGTTACCTCAAATGTACCACACATGAATCAGTGGACAGGATATTCATCTCCAGGCCAATTTTACTTCTAGCAATTTGTGTCTCTGGATGTTCCCACCATCCTTAGAGTTATGTCAACTCTAAGCATAATATTCATTCTTCAGAGCCAAAGACTTCTTAATATCTTTTCCATATAACTGTTTATTTTCATCTGTACCACCAACATTCCTACCCAAGATACAATCCTCTTTCATTTGGATTATAACAATTCATTTTATCCAGGAACATGATATATGTCTTTATTTATTTTAAGCCTTTATTTCATTTAATAAACCATTATATACTTCCTATGTACTGGGTTCTATTCCAAGCATTTTAAAAATATTGACTTAATCTTCATAATAACTCTAGAAGATATTTATAATTATTATCTCTACTTTGTAGACAAGGACAATGGGGCACAGAGAGGGTAAGTAACTTGCCAAAGGCTGCCAAACTAGTTTGGGTTAAGCAGTACATAAAACCAGAAGTCTTAAATAATTTTTTATATTGCCTTGTTCTATTTACTAACACAGAAAATTTAGTAACATAGTTTTAAATTTCACAATCAAAAGTTTTTATTTTGAGTTATTTAAATTTTCAAATAAGTAATTCCTACTTCATTCCAGACCTCTTAGGGATTTTATGTGCTCACATAAGAAACTCTGATTGTAAGTCTTCAGATCTTTAGAAAAGAGATCAGCAGTCTAATAGAGTCTATGTATCTTTATTTTAGCCATTTTGCTGAATGGATAACCAAACAATGGTTTTGACTCATAGTTAAGACAAGTTTTTTTTTAAAAGAATACAATAGGCTGTATATTAATATCTGCAAAAGCTTTTGAATTTGTTAGTATCCTATTAAGCTGAAATAATTTCATAGATAACTGAATATAATTACAGATTTTTTCTAGGTTTCTTCCCATATCCTTAAAATTAGCCAGCTAAAATAAGCTATATAACCACTTGAGCTATTAACCTGTTCATTTTTTATCTTTGGGAAAAATAGAATTTTTGCTTTCCATTAGGAATATTCCAATGGAACAGGATTTTTGCTTTCCATTTTATCCCAACTTCTAAACAATTAATTTACCTGAGCATTTCATTGTTCAGGATGCAATATTATGAATGAAATGCAGATCTTAGACACAAGCAACTCAGAACATCGACCAAACAATTACAAAAGTAAATCTACCTATGAATGAAAATGTTTCCCTAAGTAAGAAGATAGTACTAGTATCTGTACCAGCATATATATATATATATATATATATATATATATATTTTTTTTTTTTCCTTCACTACGTGGGCCTCTCACTGTTGTGGCCTCTCCTGTTGCGGAGCACAGGCTCCGGACGTGCAGGCTCAGCAGCCATGGCTCACGGGCCCAGCCACTCCGCGGCATGTGGGATCCTCCCGGACCGGGGCACGAACCCGCGTCCCCTGCATCGGCAGGTGGACTCTCAACCACTGCGCCACCAGGGAAGCCCTGTACCAGCATATTTAAAAGCAGATAAATATTTTCTTTAAGTCCATAATCATGCAGTACAATGTGCTTCAGGATTGCTATATTAACTATTGTTTGGGATAATAGTTGACATACTCAGCTCACCGAAGTGTAAGCATGGATGAGCAGCTTCGACAGTATTACAAAGACTTTGAAACATCCATGGGAAAATAATAAAAAGACTTGAAGCAGGAGTAGATTCAACAGGCTCTTTGTAGTTAACCTTTAAAAATGCCATTTGAAGCTATTGAAGAGAACCAATACAGTAGTTTTTTAAAAACAGGTGTCATTATGAAATGTTATCCTAAAAAATAATCCTGATTGAACTAGTTTTTCTATCTAGTATACATACACATTCATATCTTGAACAAGATGGAAAAGTATTACTTTTCTCAAAATGAAAAATATGATAAAAAAATGAGTTGTCTATTCTAATGAAGAACAGAAATGAGTTCACTATTTCTTCATGTGAATTTTATTTCAAATATTTTTCTAAGTGTTATGTGTAGTTACTTGAAATGCAAAAAAAAAAAAAAAAATTCACGTAATCCAAACTGCTAAAATGTTACAACACAAGATTGACCTGCTACCTTAACTGGTCTTTGATGAATTAGAACTGATCATCCTGCTAAAAAATGGGAACCTAGAAAATAACAGAAAATAATTTTGTATCAAAGAATATAAATAGGGTTCATACACAAAGTGTGAGAAAGACAGATATTTTCAACAGGAAGATTGGTTTAAAACTCTAAAAGGTCTTAGTCACCTTTATCTTGAATGTCATTTGCCTTGCAACACTGGAGAGATAGGAGAGAAAACAAAAATATAAAGAATAAGAATATAAGAAAATATATATTTCTTGAAATCTTAAAATATTTATATTTGCTAAATATTTTATGTTTAAAGAAAACACATATTGTTCTTTCTCCACTCGTATTATACTTTATTATCTGTATGAAGAACAAGAAACTTTGAAGGAGTGGTTATCTATGCCTAGCCTTGCTGTCACTGTTTGATTCTACTTAAATCCTCCTGTACCCACAGGTATAGCTTATCATTTGAAACACTAATGCTATATGAAAAGTGAAAAGAACAGAGAGGTTTCCTAGCAACTCCTGGGATCCTTCTAAGACAAGTCAGTTAAAACCATACAGTACGTGGAATGGGTGTAAATTAGAGTACGAAGCTGAGTAGTAGGTTTTCAAATGCCCACTATAAAACACAGTAACCTATAATAGGAGCCGAATTCCTCAAGAAAGAAAGAACATCAGAGCTCTGACATCTTAAAGATCATTTAAATAATCCCGCTTAAATTCCACTGAAGATATATAAATCCAAGAAAGAGAACCAAAGTAACAGAGTACAAAATCAAAGTTATTAATGCTTGTGTTCTTATTCTGGGTGTGGACTTTGAGGACTGCTTTATCTTTGCCCACTCCTCTCCTCTGCACACACACACACACACACCTTACACACACACTCCCATTGCCTCAGCTGAAAAATTACTAGTGGAATATATGCATGCTAATATCTGATCAATCAGTTTTCTGTGTTTACATTATACAAGTTGCTTTATGAAAAGAAAATATAGTTAAAAGGTAGTTTAAGTGAAACATTAAATTGCTGGAGAAACTTCTCATTCCCTGAAGCTCTGTAAAGTACAATAATTATGTGTTTTATGACACATAACATTTGAAATAGTACGTTTGCTCATGCTTTCATTTTATATTTACAAAATGTCTCTGAAATAGTGATTATTTCATAGCCCCATTTCACAGACCAAAGAACCAAGCTTAAGAGAGATAGTAAATGCTTCATTAAAGGCGACTTAGCAAATAAGTGGTTGAACCAGAATTCCGGATGAGATGTTCTAACTACAAAGACATTCTGCTTGTCTTCACATCAGGATCTCACCAATTTTCATAGAAACATTTAAAATGAGGCTTTAAAAAAGACATATCCATCTTTCTGATTCATGATCAATGAGAGGTTGAAAGTATAAGAGGAAGAATCCTCACTACCTAAAGACTGCCTTAATCACACCGTGAAAAAGTTTGCTCTCCAGGCACTAAAGAAAGATTCTTGAAAAGTAATTATAAGTAAACATCATTTTGTGCATCTATTAATATATCCTCAACTACTTTATGAAAAAAAAGGAAAAGGGAAATTGTAAGGAGTCTTACTAAAAGCATTAAAGCCAGGGTAGAGAAAGCAGCAAATAATTAGGTTAAGGATCATTGCTGCAAAAAAGTAAAGTGTTAGCCTAACTGATTTTCCTAGCAACTCAGGCAAAAAAGCAAAAAAAAATGAATTTCACAAACTTCTAATTACTAGGTACAATGTCTACAATACTTTCACTTTCTAATACAGAAAACATATTGATCAAAAGAACTTGACACTTACCTGTGTGAACTTGGAGCATTAATTTAGATGTACTAATCTTTTCTTCCTCAATAAAGAGCAGATAATAACACAACATCTATAGGCTAGACTTTTATATAAGAGCTTTTGGAGGGTGAAGAGGTAAATATGGAAGTTATTTTGTAAACAAGTACTATTCAAAGATATCTCTAGCGGCTGCTAAGGGAGGTTTTTATATTGGAGGAAAAATAGTTAATTCTCATTAATAACTATAATATTTATCAAGTATTTGCCTAAAGTTCTTACATATTAACTCTTGTGAAAAGTGTTGAAATGAGAAATAAGGATAGCCATAGGAGAATCAAAATGAAATAAGCATATTAAATAGTTCATTCTTCTATTTTTATGAATGTTTTACACTTACAGTCAAAGGTGTTAATTCTGGGTAAAGTGTGTAAGGGAAGATATAGATAAAGCAAAAAGTGATGGAGAGTACTTAACAGTGATTCATGATGGCTTTTTGGTTTGGACAATAAATGTTACAGATGACCAAGTTCTGTAATTCTTTCTTCCTGTCTGTCTATCTATCTATCTATCTATCTATCTATCTATCATCTATGTATCTATCTATCATCTATCTATGTATCTAGAGAGATACACCTCTCTATGTATCTATCTATCCATGTCTTTATCTGTTGACTTGTTTCAAAATCAGGTGTAACAAGATTTTTATAGGTCATATTTATTCTAAACTGTGTCAAATAAAAAACATTCAGGATTTAGCTAAGGAAAGCCTTTTATGTAAAAGGACTGTTGCAAGAGAAGAAAAGGGAGTATTAGGGTAGGGGAGGAAGATGATTGCAGTAGGGAAAACACAGCAACCATGAACTCTGCGTATGCCTCAAAAGTTAGGCAGAAAGCAGCTTTTCTTATATAGAGAGGAGTGAACAAGACAACAACAACAGCAAAAAAACAAAACAGAACAAGAAAGAGCAGCGTGTGCAGAAGTGGGATGAAGGAATGAGTGGGTGGGGGTGGCAGTGGTAGGGCAGTAGATCAGAGGATCTGTACCCCGACGCTAGCCAACTCTTGGGGGAGCTGTTAAGGAGGGGTTACACAGGGCTCAGGCTGAGAGTGGGTCAAAGTTCAGGGGCCTGGGGGAAGCAGAGAAGCTTAAGCAAAGTTTGGTTCACAAGCATCCTTTTTCCACTGATAAGCCAGGGCAAAAGGCTGAGCTCATCCTTTGTGAGGAGAAAATAATGAATTTGGAGAGCCATGTCTGTGCCTTGTCATGGGGAGCAACCCTGAGTCTTATCTAATTCATATGGGGGGAGGATTTCTTTGCAATAATGAGCTTCCTGGAACACAACAGAGTGAGACAATTTCTTTAACTATTGCTGTTTTACAGGATCACAAGAACCAGGTAAAGTTAAACATTGCCAAGTACTTTCTCTGAGGCAGCTTAAAACTTGATTTTTTTACATTCACTGTTTATTTGTTCTCTAATAATATATGTGTTATGAATATTCAGCTTTGAAACACGCTTCTTTATTTTCATAGGACGTCAAAATAAAATAATTTCCTAGGTACCGCATCCTTGATTTTGGCTTATAGGAGCCTCTATATCATTTTTCCTGGAGGAAAGAAAAGCAAATGAAAACTTTGAAAATATTACAGTACAGTTCACTAACCTGGCTGTGTGCAGGTTCAATTCTGACCTTATCTGTGCTGCATGCATATTGCCCTAAATGTTCACTGAACTCTGCTGTGCATTCGCAGTGTTTCAATCTGAAATAACTCATTTAGGATTTTGTTTGCTTCTGGATGGTGGGAGCCATTCTCATTAATACTTGTAGCTTGTTGGTGCTTGGTAATGTGAAGAAACAGAAATCTGCTAAAAGCAAAACATCTGATTTACAGGTTAAAAAATATATATACATATTTATTAAACTAAGTAGTATTATTAAATATATATATGTAAAATTGTAAAGCCTACTTTTTATGACAATTTCCCTCTTTTCCCCAAGACGTTCAATTCCAATATTGGTCATCCATAATCTTATATTAGGAGAAATTAAGAGGCACACTATATATATTACTGTGAACTAGTTAAACTTTGTGAAGATTAGATACAGTTTACTTCCTCTTATTTCTATCCTTGCAAAAATGCATTAGGCATCAATTTGGTATACCGAATGGCAAATGAGTTTGAAAAAATATTACAGATCAAATAAAATACCACAAAGATTCTGGAAATTTAAAAATTGTGATAATGATAATAGTTGGTATTAAAACCCAATTCCTTAGGAATTTCTATACCTTTAAAGTTACTCATTAGCATCTCTAATTTCAGTTACCTTTTCTCTCTCTAATGAGTTAAAACTAATGTGCCCCATTTATGTTCTCTGCATTTGTTCACCACCTTCAGTGGGCTGCGACACCTTCTCTTGCTTGTAATTTCTTTCTGCCAACTAAGTACTCCAACGAGAAAGAGAAAAACCAGAATCAAACCAGTTATATTTAAAATCCAGTGTTTTCATTTTTTTTTCTAAAGTGACAACCTAGGTCATAATATACTTCATGAGGACTAGTGTATGTAAATAATTTGCTGGAGGTTTGCATACATAGTAAGATCAATAAATGATAGATTCTGTTATTCATATCACTGTGAACTTGTGACATCGTATTATTATCTGATTTTTACGTATGGAAAAACTGAAGCGGATGATATATCTGAAGTACAAGTGGTAGGAAATGGCAGAAACAAGATCTGCATTTGTGCCTGTATGTTTTTATAGACTAGCATTATAGCCACTATAAAACACTGTAAAAACACTGCCCTCCTAAAATGTTTCCTTTTACATCCAGTTCATTGTGCTAATCTGGATTGAAAAGTTGGAATTTAATAAAATGGCAAAGATTATGTGGTAAGATTTAGTTAGGCAATGACAAAATGAAAGTGATGGTAAAATGTGTGGACACTCAAAGGAACAAAAATAGCCAAGATTTTCTTGAAGAAGAATAACGAGATTGAGGAAATCGTTCTACCAGTCATCAAAACTTATAACACTATGGTAACTAAGAGAAGGTCGTTTTGACTCAAAGATAAACAAACAGAAGAGTGGGACAAGCTAAAGAGGTGCCTACTCTTGACAGTAAAGATCAAATGAGGTGATACATGCAAGTTTTGCACAACATCTTGTTCATAGGAAGTTATGAAAACATCAGTTTTTATTATATTTTAGTTTTCTATTACTTTCTTATTTCCCACCTGTTAGCAGACCTCAATTCACCAATATTTTAAAAGACAACACCTTGACTTTCTGATACTGACTACAATCTTCTGTTCTTCTGATTGAGAATGATTAAAATTGGATTTAGGCGATGGAATCTAAAGTCACACAGACCAGAACACGAACTGAGTGTCTGCTGCTAGAAGTCCTAAGACTCTGTGCAAATAATCCACCTGCATTGGCTTCATTTCTATCATTTGCAAAGTACAGACCAAATGATATTCTTGTAAATACAAGACTTGCAATGACAATGATGATTTCAGTTGTACTGGACATATTAGCTTATAGCCACTGGTTTGTCAAACTTCACTTTGACTAATTTTCTTCTGATATGACTAATCTGTGCTTTCACTATGCAGAATATCATGAAACAAAACAAAAGTCTCAAACTAATAAAGACTATGACAAATATTACCTCATGGAAGAAAAAATAATATGAATTTGTTTTTATTCAACAACATGTTGAAAGGAACAAAATAGCCACATTGAAGTAACTCAGGTTATATTTAAATTTGTCAAGTCTGTGTAGAGGATAAAAAAAACTTTTCCTCTACCCTCTTAGATATAGTAACTGAGGAGTGTGGATTAAACTGACAAAAGACAGATTAACAGGAGAAAAGTTTTATTTTGCATGCACACAGGGTGTTCACAGAAAAGAAGTGACAACCTCAGGAAACATTTAGGTCTGGAGCCTTATACGCCATTTTAACAAGTGGTAGTAAATCGTGAAGAAGTGACTAGACAAAGCAAAAGGGATTTGGGTGTCTAGGGGCAGTAGATTGTGGGAAGGTGAATATATGGGGGAAACTAATGAAGGTAAGGGTTATTTTAGGGAGGTTTGTGCAGACTCAAGTTGGTGCCGTCTCCAATTATAGAGTCATCTCCATCGACTGAGTCATTCTCTTCCTGGGACAGGAGAGGGAAACACCTTTACAAAGAGAAATTTAGGCAGAAAGAAGTGCAGAGAGTTCCTCCTGTGTTTGCTGTTCCTTAATTACCTTCAGAACAAACTTTATGCCAAAATGGCATATTTTATGTGGTATATTTTGTGGTGGCGTATCACCTGTTTTAGTTTGCTGCAACAAAGTATCACAATTTGGGTGACTTAAATAACACATATTTGTTATCTCACAGTTCTGGAGGCTAGAAATCCAAGATGAAGGTGTCATCAGGGTTGGTTCCTTCTGAGGGCTATCAGAGAGGATCAATTCTATGCCTCTCAGGTAGCTTCTGGTGGTTTCTTGGCAATTTTTGGTGTCCCTTAGCTAGTAGAAGCATCATCCCAATTTCTATCTTCATTTTCATATGGTATTCTCCCTGTGTGCATATCTCTATGTTCAAATTCCCCTTTTTTATAAAGACACCAGTCATATCAGGTTAGGGCCTACCCTAAGGATCCCATGTTAACCAACTGTACCTGCAATGATTCTATTTCCAGATTAGATAACATTCCATGGTGCTGGATATTAAGAGTTCAACATGTGAATTTTGGGGGGATACAATTCAACCCAAAACATAGCTCTCCTAAAATTTTTACATCCTGTTCATTGTGTTAACCTGGATTGAAAAGTTGGAATTTAATGAGACAGCAAAGATATGTGGTAGGTTTTAGTTAGGCAATGACAACATGAAAGTGATGACTTGAAAAGATGAATTGACTGGAAAAATAAAATACAGTAAAGTCTATTATCAGTGTGATAGAGCCAATATAAGTTGAAAATGTTTTCTACTTTGACAGAAAATTAAAACAGGAAAAATTTTCTTTTATAATGAATGAAGTCTTTAAAAAAAAACTTACACAGAAGAATATAATAAAAGTGACTCATTTAACAAGCAGGCCAGGAGTTGTTTGATTTCTTCTCCTTCCTTTGCACTTCTAAGAAGAGACATAGCAGAAAGAAGGTCAGAACACCATAGACCAGGACAAGTTTAGTGAGAGTCTAATGGGCAAATCTCAGGGAGATTGCATCATCAGAGCTCCTCCTGACAGGATGCCCAGAATGCTTTTCTCCTTTGTCATCACTGTTTACTCCTACAAATGTTCTGACCTCTACACAATGTCACCTGGTCAGAATGCTTCCCACATCTAAAATAGTACACATCCATTATGTGTAATAGCTCTCTCCTCCCGCTAGAATGGAAAGGAAATTCCATTCCTCTATTCGTTCACTCTGATATCTCAATCATTTGGAAAGTATCTAGAAACTACTAGGTACCTACAATATTTTTTGAAGAAGTGGCCTTTGCTACATAGTACTGAGCAGATTGCAAAGGAATGGCCAGAAATCCAAGTTTTACTTTCCTTTTTTCATCATTAGCTGCACTCCCTCGTTTTATACATTCTCAACATTTTACTTTCTATTTTCTCTTACCCATTCTTCATTTCCTTCTCCTTTCTTCCCTTTTTCCTATCTTTCTGTGTTTGGATTTTCTCTGTGATGCTTTCTCTCTCTGTCTCTCTCTTGTTTCCTTTTTGGGTAGGTTTTTTTTTTTTAATTTGTGAATTTCATAAATGTTTTAATACATGTACCACATTTGCAGGTGACCTAGCCTTTGGAGGGTCACTCCATGGCATATAAATAAGGCCAGTTTAGCCCAAAAAGAGGCAGAGCACATAGCAGTTAAGGGCAGAATTACCCTATTTCATATTCTGGCTTGTAGAAGCAGTTTAGCTTTTAAACAATGACTTTACTACAAAGAGCATCAACTTCCTCAAATATAGAGCAAAGATCATGTTACTGTCTTATAGAATTGTCTTGAAGACTGTGAGCTAATAAATTCATGCTAAGTTAGTGTGTCACTTCCTGGTACCACAGCAAGCTTTCAGATGATGATAGTTATTATTATTTTAGTTAGGTCTACAGAGAATACAGAGTAAGGAATTAACCAAATTCATAGCCCCTAATTAACTTGGTGATCAAAGGGTACCCTTTCAGTAAACATTATAAAGAGATATTTTCATACTACTCTAGTTAATTCATGGAAATCTTTGAAATTCCAACCTTTAATAAAAGAATACTTTTGAAAAGTAAACTTTTTTTTTTTTTGCGGTACACGGGCCTCTCACCATTGTGGCCTCTCCCGTTGCGGAGCACAGGCTCCGGACGTGCAGGCTCAGTGGCCATGGCTCACGGGCCCAGCCGCTCCACAGCATGTGGGATCTTCCCGGACCGGGGCACGAACCCGTGTCCCCCGCATCGGCAGGCGGACTCTCAACCACTGCACCACCAGGGAAGCTCCCAAACATTATTTTTAATTTAGGCTATTTTGATCCAATATTATTGTAGTTCACTTTTATAGCCAACAACATGGTCAGCCATAAAATATAGTTCAAATTTTAAGAAATATTTCTGTTTTATTCTTTAGTATAAATGATATAGACCTTGGTAAGCAAATTTTGGGTGGGGGGAAGGTCTGTCATATTACTCTTTATTCTCAAAATCTTCACAAACATGTTTATACATGTTGAAACTTCCTTTATTTTTTTTCACCATAATAACATAAAGACTGTCTATTGTAAACTATCTCTTGTGGATAATGATTTAACTTATAATTAGTGGTTAGAGAATTCACTTTATATCCATAGCAAATATAAGTCTTCCATTCTCAGATAGGCTTATGTATTTAGTAGGAAGTGATAGAGAGTAAGAATAAGTTATCTATAACTCACTCTGATGATAGAATTCATTTACTCAACAAATAGTTTTTGAGCCTTACTGGAGGCTCATGCATATTTCAGGAGATACAACTCTAAACATCATGCAAATTTCAGGAGGTACAACTCTAAACAAGGGAAGGCACCAAAGACTTAACACCCTAGTATAGGAGCCACAAAATTAAGTAGCTCCAGAAGAAAAGCAGGATTTCTTAAAAGGTTAGAGCAGGAATAGAAGAAAGGGAGAATTGAAGACTGGAAAATGAGTGATTTTATGCCCCAGCTAATGACATTGAAATGGAGAGTATTCAATATAAATTAGGGACCATACAATATGAGTCTTTCCACTGCTTTCTATGTGAGACACCAGAGTGCTTGCAAATAAAAAAATAAGCTAGTAAAGCCGAGAATCCCAGTATGGAATGATAAATGTCATATTAAGAATGTGAATTGGGACAAGTCCCAGAGAGTTAGGGAAGACTTTTCTGAAGCAATTGTATCTAAGTTGAGAGTTAAAAGGAGCAGTTGTGGCTTGATAGAGAGAGAAGGCAGAAGAACATTGCATTCGGAGAGAACAACAGAATGTGAAATTACCTGGAGACAAGTTCAGTTTACTGTATTATTGGATTTGGGAAGAAGAGTGCTAAGAGTTGAAGCTGGGAAGGTAAATAGGGCTCGGCTTGTATCATGAAAAGCCGAGAAAGCCGTGTAGAGTTTGATTCTGGGAACATTGGGGAACCAATAATATAGTTTACCAGAGATGTGACGTGATCAGATTTGTACTTTTAAAAGGACATTTTGGCTACGGTGTGGAAAATGGACTTGATCTGCAAACACAGCTTGGGACAGAGACACTAGTTGGAGGCCATTAGAGCAATTCCAGCCGGAGATGCTGGTGGCATGGACCAAAGTATATCAGTGGAAATGGAAAAGAAATGGACCAAAATGAATTATATTTAGGAAACAGACCTGACACCATCTGGTGATGGATTAGATATGGGAGATAAGAAAAATGAGAAAGAGGAAGTCTGATGATACATAGTTTCCTGGCTTGAAGAGAGGGGGAGATAGCAGTGCCACTTTCCCTTAAGGAGTGAGAAGGTGGAACATGCTAACCAAGGTTACAATTTAGCTCTCCTTTTTCCCTGTTCAATTTCTTTCATGGCACAATTCCTCAGTTCTGAATTCAGCTTGAGGACATAATATGAAAGTTGTAACTCTACATACAATGTTGCCAAAGTCTAAGTAGCACATTTGTCACATTTTACTTTTCTGAAATCAGGATACCTTATAACCGGTGCCAAAATAACTTTGCCAGGCACCTTGTAGAGAAGCACCACGAGGAAACTACCAGACGGGCTATTCTGTCAGAGATTACACCCATCCCTTATTGAGGGTAGTAAATAAGAATGCGTACATGAATTGACAGTCATCTTGGAATTGTTACTGAAAGTGAGGGTCTGGCTGCTCACCGCTCTAAAGAGGCAAGGTTGTTGGAAGGAAAAGTTTGCTTTATTTCAGAGGTGGGCAACCTAGGGGGCGGGAGGAGGTCGGACCCCTGTCCAAAGGCTGACTTCCCCCTCCACTGACAATCAGTGGGCAAGAGCTTTTACTGGTGAAGGGGGGGAGCTGCATGCAGAAACAACACAGTCAGCTCTGACAGTCATCTTGAAATTGGGTGTGCGGTGGTCTGATCAGTGTCATCTTGATGGTTTTAAGTACAGTTAATCTTCACTTCCAGGATGGATTTGTTCCCATTTCTTTGAGGCCAGCTCTCGGAATTGTGGCAGCTTATGTCATGGCTACAGTCTGGTCATCATGTAGTTGACTTCTTCCGCCTGGTAGGGGTTTTAGTCTCTATAAGACAGCTGAAGTATATGGCTCAGAATATTATCTATAGCCCTTGAAGAGGAACTACAGGTCCTTGACTATGCTTAATGACTAAACTTTTATTATTTAGTCTTGTTGGACTGTTTTCCTTTGTTTTTGCATTTTTCTCACTTCTCTGATTAAACTTATTCTTTGGCTAAAGTTTTTCCACAGACAAAAGGCAGGTGAAAGACATGGGGGGGCAAGGACTGTAGGGTCCTGCTCTGGTTCAGAATCACTCAGAATAGCCTCCACTAGAAAAGGAAGTTGCAAGGTTTCCATTTAAGTTCCTGAATGAAGGCTACCACAGGAGGCCAAGTTCAGTCCACAGAAATCACTGAATGTTTCCTTCTGCAGAGGATGTTTCTTTGGAGAAAGGGAGTGAAATTATAGACTTCATTTTTTTTAAATTGAAGTATCATTAACAATGTTGTGTCAGTTTCTAATATATAGCAAAGTGATCAGTTTTATGTTAATGTATGTATATACATATTCTTTTTCATATTCTTTTCTAGTGTGGTTTATTACAGGATACTGAATATAGTTCCCTGTCCTATACAGTAAGACCTTGCTCTTTGTCTATTTTATATATAGTAGTTCGCATAAAATTATAGCCTTCTTAATCTGAGATTAAAAATAAACATCTTGGGACTTCCCTGGTAGAGCCGTGGTTAAGAATCCGCCTGCAAATGCAGGGGACACGGGTTCGATCCCTGGTCCGGGAAGATCCCACATGCCACGGAGCAACTAAGCCCATGCGCCACAACTACTGAACCTGTGTGCCACAACTACTGAAGCCCATGCGCCTAGAGCCCATGCTCCACAACAAGAGAAGCCACCGCAATAAGAAGCCCGCATACCACAATGAAGAGTAGCCCCACTCGCCACAACTAGAGAAAGCCTGTGCATAGCAACGAAGACCCAACACAGCCAAACAAATAAATAAATTTTAAAATAATTAAATAAATAAATAAAATGGATACTTTATATACAAAACAGAAATAGACCCACAGACATAGAAAACAAACTTATGGTTACCAAAGAGGAAAGGGAAGGGGGATAAAATAGGAGTTTGGGATTATTATGTACACACTACCATATATAACATAGATAACAAACTAGGAGCTACTATATAGCAGAGGGAACTATACTCAATATTTTTAATAACCTATAAGGAAAAATAATCCGAAAAAGAATATCTATATATACATATATATATAACTGAATCACTTTGCTGTATACTTGAAACTAATACAACATTATAAATCAACTATACTTCAATAAAAAATAAAATTAAATAAATGGACAAACAGCTTGACACCTGGAGAAGGTTGTGGGAAAATGTTTATGGGTCTCTCAGGTAGAAGTTGCTAGAACTAATCCTGATTGCTAGCAGCCAGGAATGATAAATATATGTGAGTGTGAAAGCAGACTCGAGTGGCTGCTGTATTAAAGACCTAGTTCACACCCCAGCACTGAGAGAGTGGTTGTATTCTTCCCTGAAGAACAATGAGCACCGACTAGGATGGAACCAGCAGGAAATCTTTAAATCTGAGAAACCAGATTATCAGTGTCTGCCTAATTTTCAGCAGAATGGAATGTGGCGTTAAGAAGCAATAGCAAAAGTCAACCAGTCTGACTCCAGGGTCCACCCTATGTGTGAAATCTGATTTGACCCTTTCGAGTGGCACCGGAATCCTGGGTTGCTGTACAATTTACACAGAGGTCCAGGCAGGTTACCCAGGACTTCTTACTAATAAAGTATTAATTACATCCAGCACAGTAATGAAGAGTTGCCATTGTATGTGTACTCCAGATCTAAGGAGTAGTTTGTATACATAAGAGGAATAAGTTATGATGGTGTTCTCCTTGTCCCAGAGAGAAATTAGCAGTGTGATAATGTCTCTTCCACTGATTTTCACTGCACTTGACTTATTTGCACTGGAGTTTAATTTAAATGTTTAGCCCTAATTCTTGATAACAAAACCATTAAAATGCCTTTTAAAGGAACACATTTTGATAATCTTAAAATGAAAATCTTAATCTAATTATTGTTTAAAGTCATATACCAGATAATACAATAATAAGGAAGGAAATTACTATCTTGGAATGTTCAGAGATTTTTTTTCCCCTCCAAAAGGGGTTACTATCTTTAATTCTTAACCACTACCACTCTGGTACTTACATCCAAGGTAAAAATATCCTAATGGATTTACACAAAAGGTGCTTATCACATAATGTAAAACAAACAGACAGTGAAAATAGGAAACTATGCTATGTGTTTAAACAAATAGCAATTAAGGCAAATAGAACAGTGAATAATTGGTTGCTTATGAGTCTAAAATCACAAGCGTGTGTTATAAAATACAGTATCATCATGTTGGTGTGCTTAACCACCAATGCTCAAAGGAATTAGGGAGAGTTTTTAGAGCCCAGTTGTAGAAAAAAAGCTTAAATGCAAATATATATTGCGATGTATTCAATGTATTCAAATAAAGTAGTATGAATAAATACAAATTTTTCCCAGTTATAAATTTTCCGTATGTATGTATTCTATATAATGTTAACATTTCTCCTATTAAGCTGTTTTTAAGATGATGCTATGATAAATATTTATCATTGTTTTAAGTAACTCGGTATTGGGGCTAATTTGTCACACAGCAGTAGACAGCTAAGGTACCCAAACACTAATGCAGATTTCATTGGTCTTCGTCCTTTTCCTCTCCCACTTTCCTCACTCTCACATGTATGCTTCATAGGATCATCTCAAAAATAAACTATACATGCCTATGTCTTTAAAAAAATAAAATAAAATGATGCTATATCTAGAAAAATGAATGCCATCTTAAAAAGAAAAAAATTATGGTCATGTGTTTTATTTAAAAAGCCACTACCTGAGGTTTCTTTGGGGCTAAAGTGGGTTTTATTTTCAATTACATCAACAGAAGCTGAATATATTAGGGTTCTCCAGAGAACCAGAACCGATAGGAGATTATATATATGTAAAGTTTTATTATAAAGTATTAGCTTACACAGTAAAAAAGACAGAAATGCCATCATCTGCAGTATACCAAGAGGAGACTCAGGAACGCGGGGTCTAGTTTAAAGGTCTGAGAGCTGGAGAGCCAATTCTCGTCTGGGTCTAAAGGTCTGAGAACCTGGATAGCCAATGGTATAAAGTCCCAGCTTGAAGGTAGAATGAGATTGATGTTCTAGCTCAAACATACAGGCAGGGAATCAGTTCAACCTTCCTCCACATTTTTGTTCTGCTTGGGCCCTGGGTGGACTGGATAATGCCCACCCACATTGAGGAGAGCCATCTGCATTACTCAGTTCATCAATTCAAGTGATAATCTCTTCCAGAAACACCCTCGCAGACACACTAGAATAATGTTTAACCAGATATCTGGGCAGAAATAATGTTTAACCAGATATCTGGGTATCCTGGCCCCCACTTCAAGTTGACACATAAAATTGACCATGACACTGAATCTCCAAAGGAGTTTCTTATACCAAAAACTTACAAAAGTCTATATCTCTTAAGCAATGCAATGTGCCTATTGATCCAGCTAGGTACAGGAAAATCTGGATTAAGCTATAAACGTTCAAGATACATAAATAATACAGTTAATGTATACCAAACCCTTATTTTGCTCAAATTCTTTTCACTTTCTTTAAAAAACTACACTATTTTCAGTCTGAAAATCCCAGTAGAGAAGGACTGCACCAGTTAGGAATTCATAGAGCCCGCCCTTCCACTTCACTCAAGCTTTCTGCTAAAATGATGGATATCAAAAATGCCTTCCCTGACCTCTCTAATTACAAGCACATATAAACATAATTCCTTCCACACCCTCAACCATACCCTCACATATTGTATTATTTTATTTAGCTTTATAAGAATTATTACTATTTAAGATTACTTAAAAATCTATGTGTTTTGTTTATTTTCTGTCCATTTCATTAGGACGGTCACAGAAGGAGGGAATAGCAGTGATTTTCATTGTATCCAAAGCCTATAGAACTGCACCAGCCATACATTAGATGCTCAATGCAAATTTTGCATATGCGATTAATCGGTGTGTCCTGTCAAATATGTCCTTGAAGATAACTAGTGATTATAGTCCTAGAAGAGTCATTACAAATACATATGCTCCTAGAAAAATACTTATCTATTTGGACAAGCAAATATTGGAAATTGTTGACCAATCTTGGAAAGAATCAACCATAGCCATATGAATTCTATTACTAATAATATTAATCCCTGCTGTTGCCTTGTTTATATTTGAGAAGGCATTTTAATATCTAGTTTTTCTATTTTGCTTCTAGCTTTCAACTTGCTCCTTCACCCCATTAATGCTTTATATCATTTCTTAGCAGGCAATTAAAATGCTTCCCAATGCTTAAAAATGTCACTGGCTAATTTAAAGGATGGGCTTATATAAAAAAACTATCACTTTCATTTACAAGGATTCTCTAGATTTAAAGACTTCTTTAACTATAGCTTCTAGGAAACGTTCTCTCTTTCCTTAACTTTGAGAAGGAGTGATTTTAAGGGTAACAAATGCAACATTCACATACAAATAAACAATGTAATTTTATACTTAGAGAAAACAACTGCTAGAAATACAGACAAAATATGAGAATAATGGAAAGAAGGAGACAGGGCTAAAATAATATCTGATTTTATAAATTAGCCTGAGTTGGAAAAGCTCCATTAAATGGTTTATTGAAGATGGAAAGCTAGATATGAAGGAGATACTGAATAAATTATTGGATTTAACTGAAAAAAATTTGTAAATTTTATCAATTTGAAAGAAGATTAAAAATAACTCCATTCTTCTTGACTTCCGCCACATGAATCCATGTTAAATATAAAACTGAATATGGATGATGTCGTGCTAGGTGCTGTGGAGAATTTTTATAAGTGCTAAGATATGTATCCTGCTTTCAGTAACGTTAGATTCATGAATAAGATCAAGTGGTGTGTAAAAGGGGAAACATTCAAATGTCAGGGGGGTTCAGAGACAGGAGATTTCTTTTAACTGGAAAGATTAGGAGAAGTTTTATCAAGCAAACAACATTGATTCTTGTCTGGGAAGGAAGAGTAAGATTTAGACATTTGGCTGGGGGCAACAGAGTATTCTGGATAGTGGGAACAATATAAATAATGATACATACTGGAAAACACTATGTACATATGCAGACCTGTGAAAATTCTACTTGCTGAAGTTTGAGAATTGGGAAAGGGTAGATGAGGAGGTAATACTAGAAATTTTGTTTGCAGCTAGATCCTATAAACCTTGGCGGGGAGTGGAATCTGATTTCGCTGGTGATGGAAAAGCAGTGAATATTTTTTCCACAAGGGCCTGGTATGATCATTGTTGTATTTTAGCAATATACATCTGATATCAGTGCGTATGAAAAATATGAACAGGAAGTTAGTTCCAAAACAATGTTCAAGGTCCAGTCACCTATGATAACAAGCTTGGAACTAAAGTTTAGATGTCATAGGTACTTATGGAAGATGATGAAATAGCAAAAAAAATTAAAGAAATTTTGAAGTTATTATTATTATAACAATGCTTAAAACTTTAATAAAATTATTACATATATGGTGTGTATATATATATATATATACATACATATACATATTGTATATTTTCACTTAATTGGGATTTGTTTGATCTTTTTTATGATTAGAATGGGATTATGAAAAAAATGGGATTATGTCTTTTTAGGAATAACACAGAATTAAATGTCATTTTCTTTCATTTTCATTGCATCATGTCAAGGACACCTATGGGCTGAATTGTGTCCCCGTCAAAAAAGATAAATTGGGGCTTCCCTGGTGGCGCAGTTGTTGGGAGTCCGCCTGCCGATGCATCGGACGCGGGTTCGTGCCCTTGTCCGGGAAGATCCCACCTGCTGTGGAACGGCTGGGCCCGCGAGCCATGGCTGCTGAGCCTGCGCGTCCGGAGCCTGTGCTCCACAACGGGAGAGGCCACAACAGTGAGAGGCCCGCGTACCAAAAAAAAAAAAAAAAAAGAAAAAGATAAATTGAAGTCCTGACCCTCAGTACCTCAAAATGTGATCTTATTTGGAAATGGGGTTTTTGCAGACGTAATTAGTTAAGTTAAAATGAGCCAACTAAAATATATATGGCCAACTAAAACAGCTCTTAATAGCCAGACATGGAACAATTTGAGTCACAGAAAAATGCATTATTGGATTATAACCAAAAAATATAGAATAAATGTTCATGAATCCATGGTGATATAACTAAATAATTAAATGAATAAATAAATTAAATGGGGGGAGATCTGACAAATCTCTCATGCAGAAGAATTCCAAATAATTTATGTGTATACTCTGCCTTCAAGGAGGTGAAACATAACTCGCCATTCCTTTAGAAGGGGTTGTACATAGTGACTGTCTTCCAAAATGTGTATCATGGAAAAGGGAAAAAACTTATGGTTCAGAAACCTAACACTACCTGAGCCTGGTCATCAACAGTTATAAGCCATGTGAATAGTATGTATCTGCATTCCTTTCCTAGGGCTGTTGTAACAAAGTACCACCAGCTGGGTGGTTTAAATAAAATAAAGTAATGATGTCACAGTTTAGAAGTCCAAAGTCAAGATATCAACACGGCCGTGTTCTCTCAAAGGCTCTAGGGGAGAATCTGTTCCATGCCTTTCTCTTAGCTCCTGGTCCCCAGCAATCCTTGGCATGCCTTGGCTTGTGGCTGTTTAACTGCAATCTTTGCTTTCACCAACACATGGCTTTCTCTCTGTGTCTCTGTGACTTCACAGGTTCTATTCTTATGAGGACACTAGGCATGTTGGATTAGGAGCCCACCTTACACCGGTATGACCTCATTTTAACTTAACTAATCACATCTTCAAAAACTTTCTTTCCAAGAAAGATCATGTATTGAGATTCTGAGAGTTAGGACCTCATTTATCTTTTTTCTTGGGGGGTGGGCAGTGTACAAACCATAACAGCGCCCCTGATATCATAGGATGAACATGGCACTTTACCTCTGCGGTCTTCCTCCTCAAGAAACATAATTCCATTCTAACCATGAAAAAAAAAATCAGACAAATCCCAATTGAGGAATAATTTACAAAATATTTGCCCAATACTCCTCAAAACTATCAAGGTCATAAAAAAACAAGAAAAGTCTGAGAAATTGTCAACCAAGAGCTGCTTAAGGAGACACCATAATTCAATATAATGTCATGTCCTAGATAGGATCCTGGAACAGAAAAGGACAATCCGGGGAATTCCCTGGAGGTCCAATGGTTAGAACTCCTTGCTTTCAGTGCTGAGGGCCCGGCCAAAAAAAAAAAAGAAAGAAAGAAAGAAAGAAAAGGACAGTTGGTAACAGCTAAGGAAATCTAAACAAAATATGGACTTTAGTTAATGTATCAATATTATCTCATTAATTGTAACAAATGTACTTAACTAACGTAAGATGTTATTAATAGGAGAAACTGAGTGCAGGGTATATGGGAAATTGCTATATTTTCTTTGGATTTTTTTCTGTAAATCTATAACTGTTCTAATATTAAAAGTTTATTTAAAAATATATTCACTATTGCAATTAGAAAATGAGGTAATGCATATAAATACTTTGCATAATGAATTACATATAACAGATGCTATATAGTAGCTATTATTTATGTAAGGGTCATTATATTTACAAATATTAACATAAAAGTTGAATAGTAATTCTTAACAACAAGTGAAATAAATCCACATTTGCAATGTCAGCCTCATCTTCCTTGTTTTTAATATAGCATGCTAAATGTGTAAACCTTGCTGGGATCTGCAATGATTGAACATGGTTTAGCAAATTCATAATTTGTGCCAGTTTTCAGATTGCTACTGTGAAAGTTAATAGTCTAAGTAAAAGTTCTGTCTTTATTATAATAGATGGAACTCTATAAATGCATTATATTTAATAATTCTTTAAATTTCTGGGTAGAGAGACCAACTCAATTTCCATATTACAGATGGTTTTGAAACAGGCTGGGACCTGGGACCTGGGGATCCTTTGCTGCAGTGCTTGAACCGGGGCAAACGGCTCCTCAAGCAACAGAATGCAAAGAAACTGTAAATAACTGCATGCATGCCCAGTTGGGGCAAATTATGAACAACAAGAGACAAAAAGACCAAAAAACCTAACTGGCGCTTTTGAGGTGTGGGGCAAAAGCAGCCCCTGCACACGGCACCTCCAGGGGGTGGGCAGACGCCGTCCCTCTGGCCTGACCCCTGGACCCGCCCCTACCTTCACCCCATTTAAGGGACCGGCTCGCACCCCGCCCCCCCACCCCCCCAACCCCCCCAAGGGAGCAAGCAAGGGAACCTGTTACTTATTCTTGTTCCCTCGTGCTGCCGCACCAGTCCCAGTAAAACTTTGCCTGAATTTTTTGTCTGGCCTCTTAACAATTTCTGTTGATTAAGGAGTCTACGAGCTCTGGTCAGTAGCAGCTGGGATCAAGAAATTTAAAGTAATTATAGTTACTGACATTCCTTGGGGATGTTCATGGGGCTGTATAATCTTGGTTGCTTAGTTCATATGGTTTAAAGAAGAGACTTGAGTCTTCTTTATTCTGAGAATATTCTGCTCAGGTGATAGAGACCCCAGGCCCCTATTTTGGAAATGCAGAGGAGGAGTTTGTGGCTTCAGGGCTCTGATAAGGTAAGAACCAAGGGTCCAGTGCAGGGCACTCTGCAAAGAGTGCCACAGAATCCTGTAACATGTGTCACTCTTTTTTTTGTTGTTTTTTTGTTTTTTTGTTTGTTTGTTTGTTTTGCGGTACGCGGGCCTCTCACTGTTGTGGCCTCTCCTGTTGCGGAGCACAGGCTCTGGACGCGCAGGCTCAGCGGCCATGGCTCACGGGTCCAGCCGCTCTGCGGCATGTGGGATCTTCCCGGACCGGGGCACGAACCCATGTCCCCTGCTTCGGCAGGCGGACTCTCAACCACTGCGCCACCAGGGAAGCCCCTACATGTGTCACTCTTTCTTCAGATAGTCCTCATGTCCTTCACCGACTCTGCTCCGAAATCAGGAAACTCATTTCCTATCCTCAAACACACCAGATCACCTCCCTTCTCACCTCAGGGCTTTTGCACTCTCTGTTTGAAACATTCTTCCCTATTGCTGGCTCTCTCTCCTCTTGACTTTGCTCAAGGATTACTCTCAGTGAAGGCTTCCTTTCCCACTCTATTTAAATTGTAGTACTATTCCCACCCTGATTCCCATCCCCTCCTTACCTTTCTTTCTCCACAGCTCTAGTCTCCCTCACACGTGTCATATAGTGTTCAAAATCTGGCTTATAGATTGTGTCCTTTCACTAAATTGAACACCAACTTTGGCCTGTTTTGTTCTCTGCTGTAATCTACTGCCCAGAACAGTGCCTGACACATGCAGGGCATTCAGTAAATATTTGCAGAATAAGAGAATAACAAAAAATTAATGAATTCATTATTTAATGAAGTTCTATGGTAATATGCTTTAGTCTTACTTTCAAACATAATTTATTGTTTTGCCTACTTAGGAAATTATATTTATATTTTACGCAGTGTGTATAAGCAAATCCAAAGTTCATATTACATCACAAAATTTGCAAATCTTCATGGAATCATTATGAATTCTACAAAGGTGCCATTATGGTTTCAGAAAATAATATAATCTACTAGATCTCAAGAATACAGCCAAATACAAAGATACTATGAGGACACATACTATCAGAATATTCTTGCCTTTTAAAACACCTTATTGGTGTCTGAAAGAAGATGGTTAAACATCGCTCTGTGATCTATTTTTTATTTACTTTAGGTTATAGTTCATTATTTTCAGTCGAGGATTTTATCCTTGAGTTATTAACATAATAGACTCTAAAGATTTCTCTGGCAACATGTTGGTAGGAGATTACCCATTTATATAATAAAATAAAATGCTGTGTTTTTTATTAACATGCCATGATTCCAGTAATGCACTAAAACCCTCACAAAAACATTAATCTTAATGTATGGCATAGATGAAGACTAAGTGGTAAACATGGCAAGAAACAGTGTAAATGATTTAGATCCATGGATGGCCTCTAAATTAGTCATCAAATAAGAAAAAATATGTATAAAGACATCACTGTGATTAAATAAGTGTGGATGTCTGTTCAATGAACTAAAGCGCATAAAAAGTCTGTAAGATTGCATGCCACATGGAAAAGACAGTCTTACTTTATATTTTTATAAATGTGTGGTATTTATTTTCAATAATATATTTCATTTTGGTCACTACACATTATCGATATACTTATATGAATAAAAACAGGTATACATTTTAAAAGATGCTATTACTTTAGGGTTTTGGGGCACATTGTTTGCCATATTCCAGTTCTTTAAAAATATTTATTCTTTTCGCTCTATCTTTTGAACCAGTTAAAACCCAATCATTTGTGCAATTCACCTGCAGGCAAAGAAAAGAATACACTGACTTTCTTCCTATATATTATGATTTGCTAATGCTATTTATCTTCATAATTAACATTTATTGTACTTCATGTTTATAAAGATGGCATAAATTACTTAAGAAACTGTTTTTACTAAAATAATTAATATAATAAAACCCAATCATATATACAACCCCCACTCCCCGATGTGGCTTTTATGGAAATTTTATATTTTCTTCAAAAATATTTTAATAACTACATAGTATTTAATAATGGTAGACCACGATGCTTAACTGTTCATGCAAAGCTTTAAACGCTGGCTTTATTTTTGCCATTGTAAATAAGGTTATGATCAAAATCCTTTGGCATCGTCCAATTTGGGTGCCTCGCTAAACAGAGCCGAGAGGAAAGCCTGGGTTCAGGTACTTTGTATGGGAGGTAAACTAAGGGAGCAGGGCAGCAAGAGTCCCTCCAGGGAATGGAAAAAGCAAGCACAGAGGGAGTATCCATTTAACTGCTGTGGACGGCGTGGCTCAGTGGCTTTGGGGACAGTGGAGGGACTGTGTAGGATATATTCCAGAATTGTCTCTCCTAGGACAAGAAGAGGTTTTGTTCATTTTGTGTCCCTGCTTCTCTCACTTCCTCTCTGCCCTGGACCCAAACTGAGCAAGCTGAGCTGAGCAGGTTTAGTAAGAGGTCTGGGGCAGCAAAGCAGAGACCAAGGTGAGCACTGGAGGTGGGCGTGGTCAGCGCACACGGGACTGTCCACAGGTGCTGCAGCTGAAATGACAAGTGGTCCCAGGAGTAGTGGCAGAGACACTCTTCCAGTTGGGGCAGAGAGGTGATTAGAAGCCTGGTGCAGTTGGTACTCCCAGGACCCTCCATTCCTCAGCCTCTACTGCCAGGCGTGACCGCAAATCCTTCCTGGGACCTGATGGTGGCAGTGGCGACACCTGAGCTACCTCCCTCCCCCACCCCTGGGGTCCTGGCCAGGCCAGAAAACCTGGACACCTCCAAACTTACAAAGGAATTTAACAAATATACCGGGTCCACAGTACTCCCTCTCTACTCAGACGTTCCCATTAGCATGCAAAGAAGGCAGTATTTCTTCCACCTTAAAAAAAAAAAAAAAAAAATTCTCTCTTTCTACTCCCCTTTCCTTTAACCAACCCCTGTTTTTCTCTCCTTTCCTTTACACCTAAACTGAAAGCTCCCCCCCCCCCCCCCCAACTCACTGTCTCAAATTCCTCTCCCATTTCTTTGGAAAACATCTGTCAATCTTTTGCCGCAAATCCACTGAAACCTCCATTGTCAAGTTCACAAATGACCTCCCAGTTGCTAAATCCAATCTCGGACCTCATCTTATTTGACCTATTATCAGCAGCATGTGACACAACTGTGTCTCTTCTCTTCCCTTGAAAAACTTGTTCACTTGACTTACAAGACTTTTTCCCCCCCGTGCATCATTGGCTGTTGCATCCGAGGCTCCTAAGATGTTTTCTCCCCAACTCTCCAAATATTGCCTCCAATTTTACAGTTGGTTTAACCTAAGGCCTCAGATCTTGGACCACACATCCTTCCCATATAGATTCTCTTTCTTAATCATCTCTTCCAGAGTCTTGGATTTAAATACCATCTGCATTCTGATCATTCCTAAATTTATATTTTTAGCTGCTCCTCTATGTTGACTTCAAAAATCATATATTCAGGGCTTCCCTGGTGGCGCAGTGGTTGAGAGTCCGCCTGCTGATTCAGGGGGCATGGATTCGTGCCCCGGTCTGGGAGGATCCCACATGCCGCGGAGAGCCATGGCCGCTGAGCCTGCGCGTCCGGATCACCTCTCTTCTTTTCCCTGTGCCTGTAAATCCTACTATCACTATCTTAACATTTGTCATCTCTGGGCACCTTGGTTCAAGCCATCTTCTTTCACTGAGATTGTTGAAAATCTCAGAAGCTGTCTTTCTTCCTCTTTTCTTAATTCTCCTTCGATGTATTCAATGCAAAGCCGTCCCAGTGATCCTGAAAGGACATTCCTCTTCTCCGTGCCCTCCAATTGCCATGCATCGCTCTAAGTAAAAGCCCATTATCTTTCATAACTTGTAAGCGTACACATAGTCCAGCTTCCTTTCTATCTAAGAACTCACAACCTATAACCCTCTTTCCATTTTCTTCACAGGACTCTCTAGCTCTTTCTCATCAAGAACATGCCAAGCACATCCAGACCTTATGGTCTTTGCGCTTATTCTTTTCTCTGCCTAAAACGCCTTCCAGCAGTTTATCTGTGTGAGTCACTGTCATTTTCTCTCAGTTACTTTGACCTCCTTATTTAAATTTCCACAATCACCTCTCTACTGCCACTCTATTCCCCTTCCCTTTATTATTATTATTATTTTCCATAGTACCTATCACCATTTAACATACTACAAATTATACCTATTCCCTTGTGGGACATTTGGTCCTGTCCAAACTCCATAAGACATTTGGTCTGTGCCATAAGATCCTTGAAACTTGGTCCTATCCAAAACATCCATGAGCATATTTGGTCCATGCCAAAATGTTTTGGAAAGGACTAAATATCAGGGACTGTTTGGTGTGGACCAAATGTCCCCAAGCGTTTGCTAACCCACTTATTCTAATGATATTTTTGGTTTCCCAGTTTATTTCAATGTAACCTTCCTGAAAGAAGAAATTATTGTCCATCTTAATAAATACTATATTTCCAGTGATAAGAATAATAAGAATAATATCTGATTTGCATTTCTCTAATAATTAGTGATGTTGAGCATCTTTTCATGTGCCTTTTGGCCATCTGTATGTTTTCTTTGGAGAAATGTCTGTTTAGATCTTCTGCCCATTTTTTTATCAGGTTGTTTGATTTTTCTGATATTGAGCTGTATGAGCTTTTTGTATATTTTGGAGATTAATCCCCTATTAATGATACAATGAGGTATCACCTCATACCAGTTAGAATGGGCATCATCAAAAAGTCTACAAATAATAAATGCTTGAGAGGGTGTGGAGAAATAGGAACCCTCCTACACTGCTAGTGGGAATATAAATTGGTACAACCATACTGGAGAACAGTATGGAGGTTCCTTAAAAAAATAAAAATAGAGCTACCATATGATCCTGCAATCCCACTCTGGGCATATATCTGGAGAAAACCATAACTCAAAAAGATACATGCCCCGCAATGTTCATTGTAGCACTAATTACAATAGCCAAGACATGGAAGCAACCTAAATGTCTATCGACAGAAGAATGGATAAAGAAGATGTGGTACATATATACAATGGAATATTACTCAGCCATAAAAAAGAATGAAATAATGCCATTTGCAGCAATACAGATGGACCTTGAGGTTATCATACTAAGGGAAGTAAGTTAGACAGAGAAAGACAAAAATCATATGATATCACTTATATGTGGAATGTAAAACATGATACAAATGATCATATCTACAAAACAGAAACAGATTCACAAGCATGGTAAACAAACTTATGTTTACCAGAGGGGAATGGTGAGGGGGATAAATTAGGAATTTGAGAGCAACATATACACACTATTATGTAAAAAATAGATAAACAAGGACCTACTGTATAGCACAGGGAACTATACTCAATATTTTGTAATAACCTACATGGGAAAAGAATCTGAAAAAGAATATATATATACACACACACAAGCATATATGTGTGTAAGTATAATTGAATCACTTTGCTGTACATCAGAAACTAAGACAACATTATAAATCAATTATACATCAATAAAAAACAAATAAATAATTAAAAAAGAATAATTTCTGCATTGTGTTAGGCAAATGTTAGAAAATGTTGAATTAATATTTGATTTTCTATGAACATCTCTCCGCATGTTGTTTATGCCTTAACACTTTCTGTAGAGATATGGTTCTAATGTTGATGCATAGGACAAAATTTATGATTTATGAGAAGAGAAACACCCTTCAATGACACATCTGCCATATTACCCCATGTTGAGAAAAGGATATGTGGAGCCCAAATGAAGCAATACAAACAATAAGATATTAAACACAATTTTTAAATTAATCTTTACCTCAAAGTTAAATATGAAAATGAAGGAAAATCTGACTCTGTGTTATTTTAAATTTCACCATAAAGTCATTATTGGGTGCCACAAATATTCATATCAAGGTTTTGTAGCTTCCTTTTCCTTTCTTCTTTCTTTAAATATTGAATGATTACTATGTTAGGTACTTATGAAAGCAAGTCACCAGTTTGTTAAGGAGTTTCCTGAAATTACTACTCAATTTCCTTGTAAGAGGCAACTATGGCAACTAGAAGATGCAGGAAACAAGCATTTATTCATCCAGGAAGGAGAACAAAGACATAATATTAGGCAGGAGGGCATGCAAATACTGCCCTTATAAATCGACTTCTAAGCATAATTCTACTTCACTGTTTATTAATATATTCATATCTTAATAAAATGAGCAAAGAATATTCTAGCTGTTTTATACTTTCAAATATTTTCTTTAATGTTTGAGAGCAAGACAATTGGAACATGTAGGATAACTAAAAATAAACTTTAACCACAGTTTCATCAAATACTAAATTGTCTCTACAGCAACATAAAAGCTATTCTCTCCAATAAGATTCTTCATTTGAAGAATGGACCGTCCTGGAATTCTTATTGAATGTTTAACTCACTAAGCTAAATTTGTCTTTACATTCAGCAAGTTGGCTGCTTAAATTTGTCTTAGAAACTAATCAATAACAAGTAAGAATGAAAACATTCGAAATGATTTAACATTTCCCCTATGAGTAAAAATAATAGAAATAGGGTTATTAGAGTTGTGATTTTCATTAAGCTGAAGGTCGATTTATTTTCTAAAGGAAGAATTAACTAATGCTTTCCATATAAATCATCAAACTTTAGATGGTATTATAATGCAAAAATATAACCCAAAGCATATTGAGTTTTGAATTGCAATTTGAAGGAAATTATTTCAAGATGTTTAGAAACTAATATGTTAAGATAATGAGTAGCAGAATATTACCATTTACCAATCATATACTTAAATGAAAAAATCTTTGTCTAATGTCATGCATCTAGTTTGCATAAATGAATTATGCATAAACCTAGAAAATATTGAATTTGGTAAAATTAATAATGTCCCTTTCAAACATATGTCCTCTCTATAATTATTAATTTATTACAGTTAATTATGCTAATTCCATCATATTCTAATGTTTAAATTAAATTTTGTTCTAGTCTACATCAAAATATAAGACCACTAAAAGACTACCATATTTTAATGTATTTATTTTATTTTGCTAATTAAGAAAATAACAAAATACTTTAATATTTCAAATGATGAACTTCCTACTCTTAGGTGATATACTATATCTATATATCTAGATCTATGTATCTATCTATATATAAACAAGTTCTTAATTTAAAATATGATTTGTTAGAATCCTTTAAATTCATTGCTTACAATTTTTTCAACCTGAATTAATTCCATTAAAAAGATGCTTAAGTTTAAAACATATACTCATATGTAGATTAAGAAGGAATTGCAGTAAACATAGCAATCAGCAATGTTTTCCCTTTAAATCCCAGCAGTTTAAAAATAGTCTCTCTCTAGCATCCTACTATTTTTTTTTGTGGGGGGAGCCTCTCACTGTTGTGGCCTCTCCCGTTGCAGAGCACAGGCTCCGTCTGGACGTGCAGGCCCAGCGGCCATGGCTCACGGGCCCAGCCGCTCCGCGGCCTGTGGGACCTTCCTGGACTGGGGCACGAACCCGTGTCCCCAGCATCAGCAGGCGGACTCTCAACCACTGCGCCACCAGGGAAGCCCTAGCATCCTACTATTAGTCTTCTGAGTCATCAGATAAATTGGTTAAAATAGTTATTAATTATGTAAAGTACGAGTAACTCTTATATTCATCATTCTATTTTCTCCTTTTACCTTACATCTGAGATAAGCAGAAAGGCCTTGTTTTATCACAACTGTTTATGAGAGTAAGAACAAGATGCTGAGATATAATTTGCCAGATTTACTATTAAAACCTAACACTAGTAACTAACTCCTGTGTTGCCTTCTGAGTCTGAGTGCATAAAATACTCTTAAAATAAATGGTTAATGAAATATAACATTGATCACCATTTACGCTTGTTCTTATATACTGTTTTACTACTTACAGAAGTTTACCATAATATGCTCTTTTCTGAAACTCTTCATTATGATAGTGAATACCTGCAAATAGGTCTTATCTTGAATAAAAGAAAAGGACAAATTTGAAATTCCTTAGAATGAATAATCAGCTTTGGTGAGTTTTTCTTTGTTGTTTATTTTATTTTATTATTTAGTGAATCAGCTTTCCTAATTTTGAATATGTTTGCATACAAAAAAAATGTTATGACACCCTCTTCTTACTGAGCATCTGTCAGTGTTAGGCTTCAAAGAGCTTTTCAAAGTTTCTCTTTTTAAATATTTTTCTTCAAAATTTTGATTTACATATTATTGTCCCCAAGATTCAGATACAGAAAATGAGATTGAGGGTTTAAATAGACTGCTAAGATTATATAATCAATGGTGGAACGAGCAGAACCAGTGTTTGTTGTGTTTGTTGTACTTTTTCCTGCTAAGGATTACTGCTAACACTTGTTCTTGAAACACATTTTCTTTGCTTTAAAACTTTATTTTCCGATGAGCTTTTATTTATTTGCATTTTTGCTTTATTGGATACATGATACATAAAGAAGTTACAAAATACACAATTTTGTGTAAAAGCAATCTACAAAAGTGTTTAAAGGAAGATGGAGAATAATGCCAGTATGTCTTCTACCAGTTCCCTAGCTCCCTTACTCAGAGGCAAAACTATTCACTCAAGTCTTTTGATGAATCTTTTTAGAGATAACACCTTAAGAACCAATCACACGATTGGTATTACATAATACTCTGATAAAATGTTCTTTATCTATACTTTTCACTAAATAATATATCTCAGAAAGATAGAAGTACTTATTTCATTCAAGTGTTTTGAGTCAATGGTGGAATGACAGGTCACGATTTTCATATGTTTTGTCCCAAGTTGCACTTTCCTTCACAGTAGATTGGCTTGACTGCGCACTGGCAAGAGTACTCCAGTTTGGTTCGGTAACAACTTTTTTTTCTTTTCTGTTATTCATATAAATTTTAAAACATTTGTTTTGTTGTTTGTTAAACCCTTTGCTAGAGAGTTGAGTCTCACTGGCTCCTAGTAAAGCCTTCTCTTCTGCCTAATACTGTAGGGATCAAATATTCTCCAGGGCCTGTAGCACAAAAGGAAGACCGGGTGATTCTTCACGCCTGTTTGTTTGCTTATCACAATACTTTCACAAAGAATGCGATGGAAAATTCTGAACACCCACCTCTGCTGCAACGAGCTCTAGGGACTGCCACCCAGTTTGCAGAACTTACTCTGAGAGAATTGTCTAAGATTCTTCTCTACTTATCTTTTATCACTGGAGTCTAGTTTTCTGTAATTGGCTCTGTGCTTTGCTCATACCACACAATGTCCTATACGGCAAATATTAAAGACTTTGGCATTTCAGACGTGTTTGCAAAAAAGTATGTCTGTCCCTATACTCAGACTTCATTGGATGCTTTCATAAGCCTCAGTTTTGCACAAGTAGCAGCTGTAGTTGAGAGAAAAACAGGGCAGATAATGCTTCTTGACTGTATCTGCCACACCCATTAATGGGTTCTGCCAGTTGATCATACCAGGGAGGGGTCCAACTTGCATTTTTTAGTTTTGTTTTGTAGCCCTATGGTTAGGGAAATCTGAGACATCTGGGTTACACAGGGCTACATCCTTCTCATAGAAAAATGCAATGAATACTTTTTTATTAATAAATCTGACCACCCAGTTTGAAACAATCACTTGACTATGTTTCTAGGATTGCTCACCTTAGGAGGACAGAAAAATCAAATTGATGGTGTTTACCGTCTCATTACCCAACACTTATTCAGATATCATTTCCTTAACTTTTGAGTGTTCTTATAGTACATTTTGGGGAGATAAGATTTATGTACATAACGTAAGAGAATCTCCTTGCTTTTTGACTCGAAGGAAAATTCAAGCTGATATGCAGCAGCCCTACCCAATTATTGATAATCTTGACCTTCCCTTTTCTGCTACAACCCTAAGAATCAAGGACCCCACACTCTACTGATTTGTAGCAGAGAGGCTGGGTTTACAAGTCTCCTCGTTATTGAAGACAGTGCCCGCAGAGAGTGGTTGGAATTGAACTGAGCAATTTCTTAAAGCAGGGATGGATAATTGTCACTGGGAGACCCACTGCCAATGACAACAAGAAGGCATGCCAATATGGCTCCATAAATTGGCTCCCACTTGCTTTTCTGCAGCAATTTAGGAGCTTGTGCAGGCAGCTGGGTAACAGTTTTTGTTTGTTTGTTTTTTCTATACAGTCCCTGCTGGTCCGGTTTCAATGTCCTGTCTCCTACACATGCCGCCTCAGGTTCCAATGACTCAGCTTCATATCCAGCCTCTTTATCCTTGCTCTCTCCAATGTATTGTATAATTTAAATGTTATTTATTGCTTCCTTAATTATTTAGCACATGGGTCTCAACATCCTTTTATGCTCCCAAAAACTCTTGGGAAAATATGTTTTGGTTTCCACTGTCTCCTCCTTCCCCCCCCAACCCCCCACTGAAACGATCTTTTGAGTTGCATTCTTCTAATCAACCTAATGCCCTGGGTACCTGAGTTAATAAAGGTCAAATGGGTGTAGGGAAAGAAAAAATTCTTTCTACCCTTTTAGGTTTTGTTGCTGAGCCTGAGAATTAAACTGATATAAGACAGATTAATAGGAGAAAAGCATACAGATTTTTAAAAATAATTTTACATGCAGGCAGCAATCTTCAGAAGGAAAATGAAGGCCCAAAGAAGCAGTAAGAACTGAGAGTTTATAAACTTTTTTAACAAAGAAATGATAAACTTGGGGGTGAGTAACAAGACAAAGGGGTTTAGGCTGGGGCAGTAAATTGTGGGAAAGGGACTAGAAAATATACAGGGGAAACTAATGGAAGATTAGCGTTATTTTAGTAGAGTTGTTTGTACATATCCGTTTCAGCATCAGCTCAGTCTCCAGTGATAAGAATGGCATTCTCTTCCTGATACAAGGAGGGCACTTTTCTCACAGAAAATTTTATAGTATATGTTGAGATAGAAAGCGGAAGCCAGAGAACCCTTCTTGCACCTGCTGTTTCTCAAGTGCCTTTAGCTCAAAATAATCAATATGCCAAAGGAGCATATTTTGGGTCTGCATGCTCTGATTCCTTTCATGGTACTAGGTAAAAACCTTAGTGATTATCTCTAAATTTGCTTCAATGGAAAGAAAGTTAGGAGTAGATTAAAAGGGTGATAACTGGATTATTTCCTATAGCCTTTCTGCCCATTTTACAAAACTATTCCTGCCTTTTTCTTTGCCTCATAACTAGACATTGTCTCTGGTACAACCTTAAGGAAACTAGCTAAATGGAAAAACTTTTGAAACTCAAGTTTTCTTCTAGAACATCTTTCCTTGGAATTAAAGAGAATGCACTTGCTCAAATAAAGTTGTTCTGTACTAGAATTGAAATAGTAACAACCATTCATTCAACAACTGAGCCCCTACTATATTTATTTCATGAAACTAACAATGTTAATACATTAAGAGCAATAATATACTATTTACCTTCATGGATGTTTATATTAATGAGGTCGGTATTATTAAATATATTTTAAAGATCGTCGAAATGACCAATTTATTTTTTTCCCAAGATAATATAACTAACAAGTAGTATAATTAACTTTTGAACAGGATATTTTTTCAAACTCTTTATTTAAATAAAAAAATTATACTTTTTTTCTCTTATTATTCCTAGTCTGCTTATAACAACCCATATTCTAAGCAACATATAAAGTATGGAAAGATTGACTATATTAAAATTTTGAGAAGAAAATATTCAACATAACTGAATCTGGGAGTGAAATGGGGATTTTCTATTGAAAAGAACTTCTGTCAACATATTGAAGGTAGATTTCTTTCTTGCCTGTTCAGTGGGAAATCCTCCTGCATTTTAAACATATTTGCTACCCATAAATCCAATTACCTTCTTGATTTTAAGACCATGTTTTATGGGATTTTGAACAGGTTGGATTTAAATAGAATATCTTAGTATTTGCAAAAATCTTTTCCAAAAATTGTTTTTCTAGAGAAGACCTAACACACAAAAGTTACAGGCCAGTTCACAGACTCTTCTTATCTTTAATATCATCTAATCTCCGTATGGAGCTATATAAAAACATAAATTTACATGAGGACTTGAGATAATTCAAGTATTAGAATCTGAGAGTTGGCAGTGAGGTGAATAGATTTTTTTATAACAGTTCTCAAGGAATAATTCTCCTCAAGTATAATTTTAATTTTAAATCAGATGAACTTGAATGATTATGAGAGTGTATTGAGGAAAAGTCCAACATGGGCATATTTTCTAAGATAGCAGAAGGTCATTTCAAATACCTTACTTCTAGGATAGTTAAAAATTATTTAATTTTTATCCATAAAGAGTTTTCTATTAAATTTAGTCTTAAATAATTGTGCACTTACTAAAAAAAAAAGTAGTGACGACAACTCATTTTGGGATTTTTCATGGCCTACATAAGATGACAATTCTATTTCATTTTGCATTATTTCTTCTAATTTTGGTGGTCAAGGATGAACCAAATAACAATGATACTACTGCTACAGTTACTATTACTATTACTAGTAACCATAATAATGAATAACCAATTTGTGTAATCCAGGTAAACATTGGATCAGAAATACAGTTAACCAAAATATATTATAATGTTAAACTTAGTCTTTTGTGAAGATATGTTTTGAACATCAGAAAAAATTTTTTAAAACTCCTAAAATTATCCATAATTAAAAAAATTTAAATGTTAACATTGTATTAGACATACTTTCCACCTCATGTCACTAAAGTTCTACTATTTTATGACATTTACTATGTCAGATATCAACCTGCATTTTATACCCTTATAGATAGACAAAATTTTAATTCATTTATTTGATAGAGTAAAAGATGTGAACTCCAAGTGAGAAGATTGTTTATACAGGGAATCAGTAATTTACATCCCCAACAATTCATCAAATTAATACTACATGGATCAAGGTGTTAAAGCAACTGATGTGCAACCTACATCTTCTAGGAAAAGGAAAGCCACTTTAAGGAAGAAGAGTGTCTACCTAGAGACTTCTTAGTACGTCCAGATTTTAAAGATGTCAGAAAAATTATTTAAAGTTTGGAAATAACTCAAGACAGGTGGCACATCCTTTCAATGTTATATAGGGATGGCATCCATCCAAGGATTGTTTGGGGAAATGTACTTATCTCACTATTACTCATTGATTAAAGTCTGCAGACTTATTACAGTTAGGTGGCAACTTGTAGATTTTATGTAGCAATGGTGCAGATAATTTCTTTTCAGTGGAACAGATAATACCAAAATTCATGGCCCTATTAGATATTAACCATGTACAGCTAACCCAGAAAGCCCAATTTGTAAAATACTCTGTTAATCAGTCATAAAATCCCACTACTTTCTTCATTACACCACCTAAAAATCATGAGTTTACCCTTTAATATTATACTGCAACAAAGAACATGTATATACAAAGGAATAGACACAAAAACTTATGATATGAGATCAGAGTGTGTCAGAGCTTTTGGAATACAACATTAGTGAAGTCTTTGAAAAATACTTTGTAAAACAAAAAGACTTTTGAAAGAATAAAATGTATTTAGATAAAGTTGGCTGAGGAATAAATGAATCCATTGTTTGTGGCTCAAGGAGCAATGTAGCCTACTGAAAAAGAATGAAAATAACCCAACTCCTTTACTTACCTTTATGTTAGTTACCTTCATTCTGACTCTAAAAAGAATGGTCTCTCAACTATATCAGACCCATTACTCCCTTTAAAAAGTAAGCAATAGACCTTATTTTTAATAGCAGTTTCAGATTTATAGAAACATTGAACAAAAAGTACAGACAGTTCCCAAATCCCTCACACACACACACACACACACACACACACACACACACAGAGTTTCTCCTATTATTAACATCTTATGTTAGTGTGGTATAGTTGTTACAAGTGATAAACCAATACTGATGCATTAATATTAACTAAAGTCCAAAGCTTACATTAGAGTTCATGCTTTGTGTTCTACAGTTCTATGGGTCTAGCCATATGCATAATGTTATGTATCCTTATCATAGTATCATACAAAATAGTTTCACTGCCCTAAAAATCCTCTGTGCTCTACCAATTTATCTCTGAAATCTTGGCAACTACCAATCTTTTTACTGTATAGTTTACCTTTTCCAGAATGTCATATAGGTGGAATCATACAGTATGTCTCTTCTTCAGATTATCTTCTTTCATTTAGTAATATGCACTTAAGTTGCCTCCCTGTCTTTTCACAGCTGGATAGATCATTTTTTAAAATCACTGAATCACATTCCACTGTATGATGTGCCATGGTTTTATTCATTCACCCACCGAAGGATGTCTTGGTTGCTTCCAATTTCTGGCAATTATTGGTAAAGCTGCTATAAATATTTGTGTGAAGATTTTTATATGGACATACATTTTTTCAACTCATTTTTGTAAATACCAAGGAGTGTGATTGCTTGATCTTATGATAAGAATAGGTTTAGCTTTGTAAGAAATTGCCTGTCTTCCAAAGTGGCTTCTAAAATACCAATTTGCATTCCTACTAGCAATGAATGAGAGTTATCGTTGCTGTATACCTTTACCATCATTTGGTGTTATTACATTACTCCCTTTTTATAACAGATATTCCACAAAGTTCAAATTCACAATTTTATATAGGTCTGAAAGGTCGGATTTCCTTACAATTACATTGTAATTGACTACAATTATTGACTACAATTATTCTTCTTTTATTTTTGTCATTGTTTTTATTCTGGATATATCTTCCCCATACTTTTATTAACAAGACCCCAATCTCTGTTTAATATCATTTCTGATATTTTAGAAGGTAATCTTCCTTACAGATTTCCTGCAACTTTTTAAATCTTATTTTTTGGTCTACAGATAATACTATTAGTAATGGAAAAATCATTGCATGTTTTTGAGAAAGAAAATAATAGGGCCAAAACAAAATTTCAGGAATACTTATCATTTTGAATTTTGTAGAGTCAATTAGAACATGTATATAGTACACCTTTAAAATAAATAAGGATGAAGCTGTTAGAGATTTCTAGTTTGAAGTTAAAAAATTGTTTACTTAATATGCACAGCCAGGAAAGAAAAGAAAGGAACGGGAAAATGCAGTAAATAAGCTTTGGGAAGCTAGGAATTACAGAATTTATTTATGAGGCATGAGGGTACAGTAGATCAGTAATGATTATGAAATACCTTGACTGATTTCTGGGGAAATGACAGTAATAAAAGGCATAGGGAAATCAAGGGTAGGGGTGAGTTTAGAAGATGATGAACTTGGTTATTTACTCTTCAGGTCATCAGTGATTTGGAGGCTTATTTTATCCAAGCAACATTCTTGGAATAAGAAATAATGAAATCATAATATCTACTCTAAATGTCCTTCAATACACTGGTTTGCATTTCTAGATAAACACCTCCTGCAGTCACTTGGAATGCACAACTAGAATTCTGGGGAGGTGTCAGAATTGTACTCATGAACCAGCTCTATAACTGAACTCACAGGAATTCCTGATGTTGCCAAAGGGGAGAAGAAAATGAAGAGAAGAGAATTGCATTTGAAACTTGGGAAACGCCTCAATTCAAGACAGGAAGAGAATGAGGACTTATCTTTATCATTCACTGAGTTGCTTTTAGTTGAGCATCAGTTTGCACCAACGCATATCTAGATTCAGGATATTGTTGGGTAACTGGAGATGTAAACAGAGGATCACAATATAGATATAGAGTCTGAAAAGGGCTCAAAGTCTAGTTCAGGGTAGAGATGGGCACAAGACACGATATACTAAGGTGTTAGATAGCCAAATGGAATCATAAAATGGATGGTAGAGATTATTTGAATAGAGAAAAAAGGAGGAAAGGAGGCTGAGGTGAGGAAATACAACACATTCAAAAACTCTCAATATTTTCATTTAAATGGAACATATTGAAAAAAAAGAAAATTAGTGGATTGCCAGACTGTCAGGTGTATTGCCAAGTCTAAAGTTCTTACCTTGAATAATGCACACTGCCTGCATATTTGCTTAAAATAGTGGCTAGAGTTGGTTGGTTGTTGTATAGTTGTTTATGGAATAGTACACCACAAGAAGTCAATGGCACAATAGATCATTTTTCTTAATTTCATCTGATCTTATTTATATCATTCTTGAAAATAACGCAGTGATTATTTTTATATATGAAAATTTTCTTAAAATATACATCTAAAAATATTCCACCCATACATTTTTAAATGTTTTATATTGTGACATTCTAAAGAAGAAAATATAGACACTTAAAACAAATATCCAGTACAAGCCTGGAGATATTACAATTGAACAGTAAAAAAGAAAGGGGTGTAGTGATCGTGTAAATGAACTGCCATAAGCATACCCCATACCCCTCCTTTGACACTAAAGATACAAATAAATATCCCATGACTATCTAGCTCTAGGTGACAATGACATTTCACGAACTAGTGCTAACATATTAACCTTAAGGAAAATGCACTTAGTTCAATAAAATCTGTATAAATATTTCATTATTTTGTTGGTTAACTCACTTTTATAGCAGTTTGATCACCTTTAAGATTAAATAGCACTTAAAAGAAAAACTAAACAATCACTCTTGTTGAGACTTTTTTGTCATACGTATATCAAGTAATATATTGTCATGGGATATCCTTGAATATAGGTATAGTAACTGGGTCCTTGTCTGTTTTTCTAACAACAATTTATAAATTGTAAAAAAAAAAAAATTCACCTAGACTATATAGCTATTGACTTTTAAAAATATTAAAAATATAAAGCATGTTTTTCTGAATGTCATGTGATAGAATTTATGTGACAGAGTGAATAGTCTTGCAAGCTACAAACTCTGAAATCATTTCTTATTATTCACGATCAGATTTTCTGTGTTGTGTATATGGAAGAAGTTTATACATATATAAATACAAAGAGCATATTTAAAACTTCACTTTGCTTACCTGTAAAATGACAGCATGGTCGTGAAAAAGATAATAATAGGGGCCACTTAGAATTTACCGTGTGTTAAGCAATGTTCTAAATATTTTATGTATATTACTTTATGTGATCATCACAATAACTCCAGCACACAGATATTTATTATCATGTCTATTTTCAGATAAAGAAATGAAGACCCATAGAGATGGAGTCGCTGGACTAAAGTTCCACAGCTAAAAAATAGAATCAATGAATATAAACCTGAGGGACAGTTCCTAGCACATAGTAGGTTCAAAACAATTATTGGCTCTCGTATCCCAGGAAGATATATACAGGGGTTTCTGTCTCCTGTGACAGGTGGCCTTGCCCTGTATGGGAATCTTGGAGGCTTTGCTGAGTCTTCAGCAGTGACTAAATATATATACTAGTTGTTTTATTTTTCTGTAGAATTACTAAGCTTTGCTTTGCAGACATGAGTCCTGTCTGAATTGGCAGAATGATGTGATCAATAAATTATCTAAATTTAAGAAAACAGTTACGAGAAATATACTTTCAAATACTAACATTATTATTATCCTTTTTTCTTATGAAAGAATTTGACATACATTTTGAATTCTTGATCTGAAAAGTCAGAGTAGGCATTATAGTGAGGAAAAAATTATTTTTCCTGTACTCATCTCAGGTTCATTGGTTAGAGCCCTGCAAATTAGACTAATAAAAAGATAGATTAATAAGAGAAAAACAAACAAAAGTTTATTAATATGTGCATTGCATGTACATATAGGGGAATCCAGTAATGAGTAACTCAAAGTGGTGGTTAGAACTTGGGTTTGCACAGCATTTTAACAAAAGAACAATACACTTTGTACAGAAGACAGAGGATAAGGACATTCTAGGGACAGCAAATTGCGGGAGGATAAATGTATTGGGAAAACTAGTGGAAGATAAGGGCTAGTTAGTAAGGTTTGCTATGTAAATTTCCTCAGTTTCCAATGATTAACTTCTGTCCTTCCTAGTAAAGAAATGGTTCACCTTTACAAAATGTTATACTGATTTTAGGTAAATCGGGGAAAGCAAAGAGTTTTTCTTGTATCTGCTTCTTCTCAATTGTCTTTAGCTCAAAATAATCAATACGCCAGAGAAGCATATTTTGGGGTGGCATATTTTGATATCCTCCAGTATTGTTTTTTTTTTTTCAATTTCATTGGTAAGAAAACTGAGATCTTTATTTACAGAGACAGAAGAAATATCACAAGCTAGTTAGTGAAAAAACTGGGTTTAAATCAAAGTCTTATAATTTTAAATTCTTCGGCAGTAAGATATACATGGTTACTAAGTAAGCTATTTGTGCCATTACCAATACATGTTCCTTAATATATTCTGTTCAATAGCCCAAGGAGGTTAAAAATATTTTGTTCTTAAAGAATAGCTAAGGAAATTAGATTATTTTTCTGTACTATTTATTTCTTTCTGATTTCACAAATGAATAATAGGCATTCCATCAATTAAGAAAGAAATCACTTCTATAAAAATGTTTAAAATAGTTCCAGAATTAAGAATTAAGAATATAAACATTACAATAATGATTATTTATTCCAGGAATAGATGCAGGCATACAACTTTATATATTCACAGCCTTAAATTCCTTTTCTACTGTTATTAACCTTCTATTTCTGATATTAATTTTATTAATGATTTTTTATTTTTAAGTTTTTTACATGATACAGAGACAGTCTTAGAACTTGAATTTTCCTGCATCCCTGGTTAGTAAGGTGAGACTGTTTTCACAATGAATGCTAGGCAAATCTCTACAAAAAATAGCATTGCCAGTTACTTTAGTTACCAGAAAAAGTAATAATACTTTCAATCTTTTAAATATTTTTGAAAACTAATTTTACTGTCATTCACTTTTAGGATACTCACAGCTAACATTTAGAGCCTACTATGTGCTGGGTATTGTGGAAAGTACACAATAAGTTTTATATAATTTATTTTAAATGTTATAACAACTCTATAACTCTTAAAGTTATTAATCTTTTTTCTTTGAGTTTGACTATTTTATTTATTTATTTTTATAGATTATACTTCATTTAAAGTTGTTGTAAAATATTGGTCATATTCCCTGTACTGTACCGTATATCCTTGTAGCTTATTTATTTTATACATAGTAGTTTGTACCTCTTAAACCTCTACCTCTATCTTGCCCCTCCATCCTTCCCTCTCCCCACTGGTAACCACTAGTTTGTTCTTTATATATCTGTGAGTCTGTTTCTGTTTTGTTATATTCATTCATTTGTTTTATTTTTTTAGCTTCCACATATAAGTGATAACATACAGTATTTGTCTTTCTCTTTCTGACTTATTTCACTATTAAAGTTATTAATCTTATTGAGTGCACTTATTAATCAGATTAATTAATCAAGCTATCCAAATTAATGGTAGGACTATACCCCATTTCCTCCATACCTGTGAAACCAAATCTCTCCTTCTTAATATGCTAATGATGTACCTCAGACTTCCTTGTAAATTTATTAGCTTAAAAATAGCAAAGTCCCATTTTTATGTGGATATATCTGTAAATCAACCTGGAACGTATAGATTTGTGGGGCATGGCTGGCTGGAGAATGAGCTTCATCATGTAAGCTTTTTTCCTGTCTGGGTACTTAAAGGAGAAAAAACAAAGAGGTTAAACAGCTTAAAAAGCTCTTTGTTGATCAGTGTTTCCACACACATTACTCCACAACACCAAGGGCACTGTAATATGGGAAAGAAGAGACATGTTTTGAGAACAGTATTTGCTGGGTTTCTAACTCCTCAAAGAAAAAAATGTTTCTTTGTCCCAGAGCTGTGGTATCATTTGAATCAAAGGCAAAGTTTGGTGCTGGGTAATATCCCATGGGTCTGCTGTGAGAATTCAGCATTATACATTCATGCTAACACAATGGAATACTACATTTTTTTTCTTATGGTGCTCCTGACTAGAAAGAAATACAACCAACTAGATGTTTAAACATGAATCAGAACGTGCTGACTTATCTCAGCAAGAAGTATTCAAATATCATTTATTTTTATGTACACTAATTTATTGGTATTCTCCACAAGAAGTAAGATGGTTAGACACGTATGTTTATTTGCTGTTTATCAGTGAACTCAAATTCATCCATTTGTATAGGTACAAAGAGGGCTGAAACTTGTCTCTTTGTTTACCTTTTTATCCCCAGATTTTAATACAAAAGGCTTTACTAAGTCCACACTCAACAAATATTTGTTGACTGAACTGCTGCAAATTTTAAAAATTATTTATATTTGAAATTAGATAATTTAATATAAAATCATGCTATGCAATATTTGCTTTTCAAAACTATTACAAAAAAGCAAAAAAAAACATGTTAATTTCATACATATTTGTTATTATGAAAGCAGCTCTTTTGCCCTTTTCCTATTTGCCCATTTCTGTTCCCCTCTAACCTTGAAAGAACCTACTTATAGGAATGAGATAACTAAGCAGTTTAACCTAACTCCTGACTTATGCTCTCCTGAATTCACACCATGCCTTGCCTAACCTGCTAGTTCTTTTCTTACATAAAAAGAAGAATGAAGAATTAAGTAATTAAAGAATGACTAGCTCTCTATCCCCCAAAACCCCCTTAGCAATCCTGCAGACAGATCACGTGGGCAAGATAAATCTGAAGAAAGTGTCCTCCAGTCTGCAAGCAATGGAGAATCATGCTGAACCCAACCTCCTGCCCCGATGATTCACTGAGATTCTTCCCCCAGCCCTTTTCCCTTTAAAAACTGTCATGGTTGAGTAGAATCTTTGAGGTTGGTCTCAGGACATGAGTTCATCTTCACCCCAGACTGCCAGCTTTTCTGATTAAAGTACCTTTCCTTTCTACTGACATTTGCCTCTCGATTATTGGCTTTTGAGTGGCGAGCAGCTGAACTTGATTTTGGTAATAATTAGATCTAGGACGGAATAATCCCCCATATGAGGGCTTTAAAAAAAAGTATAGAAAAATACTTACTGAAGGGTGAAAATTTGATTATAAACACTAACTGTATTAAACATATTAAATACAAAAAAATTCCTAAAATGAAATACAGGGTTATTTTCTAAGAAAAATATTAACACTTGCAAAATTTTAAATATTAGGTAATGAATATTTATTAGAATTACCGATTAAGAAGAAAATCATACCTCACAATTTTCCATTTGAAATGTCACAATTTGTTTTCTGCATTTTTCCTTTCTTAAATTCTCTCTATGTGTTTTGTTTCAACTCTGTGAACTTGAGTAGAGACCACCACTCTTTTGCTAGAATAACATTGTCTAAAAATTATAACTATTTCTCTTCTTTCATACAAACTTTAAGTGTTAAATTTAAATATTATTTAAAATTTACCCATGGCCTCAATGGAAGAACAAAATGTCTATTTAAAATCATTTAAGTGAAAGAGGTTCTTCTACTTGTATCTTATTTGTCTTTCTGCTAACACTCCTTATTCATTACAGAATTGCTGACACTGGCTACATTCCAATATGTGAATAGCAGGAAGAAATTTTCTTTTCCTAAATTGTTTTTTGCCTTTCTTCCCTATGTGCCCAGCAAAAGGAGTACCATGGATCAATTTATAGTAGTTATGTTCTATCCAGCTAGGATACAATTTGTTGACATTCTCCATTTTCTTTTCCCCACACAGACAAGTATCTCTTCTAGATATAGTGCAGTCATTGATTTTTCATGTTACCTCTACTAGTCGAGATTTATTCTGGCCAACAGTTTTCTAATGGGCAGATTTTTTCGAATATGGTAAAAGTCACCTTTCTTTGCCACATCCAATCACCTTCTTTACATTAAGAAACATTTTCATTCTTCCTTGAATCTGAAACTTGCTCTGTTCTTTTTTCTACTATTCACATCAATCATTCAACCTAATTCAGATGACTACTTCATGAAATGCATGCCCTTTAAAAAGAGTCAATTTTAACTCTTGATCTTATATATACACACAAAAGTTTTTTGCTCAAAGTAAAATTTATGATGTGTTCACTCTAATTATCTAACATGGCATAAGGAGAGCATGGAGACAACCAAATATATTTGACATATATAAATTACGACTAAGAAATGTGGCAAAAAAGGACTTCTTTCTACTCCTTGCTTTCACCTCAATTTGTAACTATGCAGAGGTCTTTGGAACAATGAGAAAGTGACAGAGACATTAAAATAACAAAAAGATTTATACTGTGCGATGTGTACAGCAAGAAAATGTGCTTCCCCTCTCCCAATATTACTCACTCCGAGGGACTTGCACAGATGTAAAGCCCCTTTTCCACAACGCATAGGGTCTAATGCCCAGCCCAGACTTTTGGAGAGAAGAGAGATTCTGGGGGGATATCTAAAAGAAGGGAACACTTGTTGACCATGTGAGGTAATATTGTAATGAATAAGTGATGGAAACGATGAAAAATAAAATAATTATTTATAGCAATCTCTGGACTCAGTTTGTACATATATTTTTCTAAAAGTAAAATTTTAGTTTGGTAATGAATTGTATCTTCTCACACTCCAAATATTTCATTATAGCTAAGGTATTATAAGTATATAGATAATTTTTAACAAAGATTGTTGTGATCCCTAAGTAACAAATTCCATGCACATTCTTACAAAGGCCATAGCATTTTATATGGGAGCCCACTAGTCCAGCAATAAGGAATAGCTCCTCAATCTGGCTATACATCAGGAGTATACCTGAAAACTTTAAAAATGTAGATTTAAAAATTTTCCCCCAAATTATATGGAATCAAAACCAGATACGGTCCAAGAATACGAACTGTTAAACTGTTCCACAGATGATTCTTATACAATAGCTCAATTGTAGTCCAAAATCATTTTCAAGGGTTATTACAAAACAATGTTAACGTTGTTGATATTCGTGAGAAGTAAATACACAAAATATATTATAAAATATAAATAAATGAATTGTTGTAAACACTAAAACTCACCAACCAAAATTAATGCAATAAAGGAAGGAAATAGGAAGAGATTAAATATAATTTCTGTTTGAATTAATAAGATGCCAGTAGACACTCATTTTTAGCTCTTACAGATAATTTGATAAATCCGTATTTTAAAAAAGTTTTTTAAAATGCTTAAAGTGGTCCCTTGAAAAAATTCAATTGAATCTATCTATCATTACTCACCATATATGTATATATATATATACATATATACATATATATATACACACACACATATATACATATATATATATACACACACACACATATATATATATATACACATATATATAATATTTATGTATTCCATTTGGCAAAATATCAAAATTAAGGGATGAGAGAAGTATATAAATGAATAAAACAAGATGGTAAAATTAAGTCCCAGCAAGTGCAATAGTTTTCATTGTGATAACAAATGTAAGTAGGTTAATCTTTCTCATAAAAAGAAATCAATGAAATTCAGTTTTGAAAAGTCAATGACGTTTTCTGTAATAGGCACTCCCCCCAAAACAATGACTCAATGAAATAAAAATAGTGAAATAAAAAATATAAATTGTTTTCATAATGAGTGTGGAAAATGGTAGGCTAATGAAGTTAAAGGTCTTTCCAGCAGGACTTTCAAAGCCTTTGATATGATGATGTAAACTTGCTGGTCCTAGCATAAGATATAGGCCAAACTGATTTGAGATCAGATTTCCTTTTTTCTCACAAAACTTTTTCAATACAAATATTCCTTGAACACACTTAGTAAAGCTGCACCTTGGCCTGATATCCAATATCTATTGTAATATATGCCGTTAGACCTCTAACCAAGCAACTTTTCCCTATCTATTCTGCTTTCTTTAGGTGAAGGATAGAATATGCCGTGCCAAAATATACTACTTTTGTATATCGATTATTTTGAACTCTGGCACTTGAAAAACAGTAAGAGCAGGATGAAGCTTTCTCTTGTTAAAGTGATTGAACATGGAGGCCATTAGTCTCTAATGACCTGGCAGCCTGCGGGAGCAAATAGAAACCTTAGCCAGAGTAATTTCCAATAGATGCCTCAAGGTTAAGAATCATACCTAAAAACAGCCAATCACAGACAACTAGTCTTCCCCACTAGTTGGACGCACATCCAGACATAGTTTGTCACAATCATACCTCCTGTCTATTCTTCTGAGGGTCCACTCATCTTTCCTAAAACTAATTTACTCTCACCCAAGAGGACTGCATCCCCTCTCTCCTTTCCCTGTTAAGATAGTATTTGATCACCAAGCCACAAGTAACACCGCAGGGAATTACCCATTTTTCCCTATCTCCCATGCACACATGAGGTATACATGTTAATAATCTTTTCTGTGTCTTCTCTTATTAATTTATCTTACGGGGATCTCAGTTATGAATTCAGAAAGGTAGAGGGGAAATTATTTTTCCTTCCCTACATAGGATTTATAAAGTGGTTTACAATGAAACTCACATATCACATTGTATGAATTTTGTTTTTCTGATTCTTTTTGTTGTATATTGCTTAGTGACTCTGCATCAATCCCACTTAATATTATACACGTCTGAAGGCAGTTTTTAAGTGTCAGACTGTCTAGACTGCCTGCCATTCTTTTAGACTACCACTGATCCTTCTTTTCAATTGTGACGCATGAACGCTGGATAAGATGTGTAAGACTTCCATTCCCTATTGAAATATTATCAACTGTTTTCTATCAAGTTTCATCATTGTGAATCACTCACACATCTAAACAACTCATCTTTGTTCCACTTAATACAAACTATCCTATCAACAGAATCATTAAATGCAGTATTTTTGGTTTAAGAAAAAAATTCACAGTATTAATTTTTATGTGTTTGATTACGATAGAAATTTAAATATATTTTTCTCCAGCTATCTGAGCTTCTATGTGGTTTCAAGTTTGAAATGAACTAGTTTAATTGCGATGTAACTTTTATGTCATGGTTTTATCTGATATTATAGTTTGGCCATGAAGGACTATGAAATCATTTTCACAACATTTTTAGTCGTTCAACTGTTTTATTCCCAAAACTATTTATTTTCCTTACGGTGCATAATAACATTTTATTATGTTCATTTGTGACTTTTTATGACATATTCTGAAACATAATCATTTTATCGTCATTCACTTTGCTGATGTCAATACTGAACAGTAATAATAATGTAACAACCTGTTTTTGTTTTTGTTTTGCGGTACGCGGGCCGTTCACTGTTGTGGCCTCTCCCGTTGCGGAGCATAGGCTCCGGACGCGCAGGCTCAGCGGCCATGGCTCACGGGCCCAGCTGCTCCAAGGCACGTGGGATCTTCGCGGAATCGGGGCACGAACCCGTATCCGCTGCATTGGCAGGCGGACTCTCAACCACTGTGCCACCAGGGAAGCCCTAACAACCTGTTTTAATAAGCCTATTATAAGCATTCATGTATCATAATCTCTGTTATGACTTGATATTCATAAGTGGAACTAGATGGTTTATGAAGAGTAAATAACTGAGTAGTACTATGTTTGTAACCTCGGAGATAAAATAGTTGATTGTGTATGAGAAATAAGAAAGTGAACATGAAACACACTGGTGGTCGCAGCTTTTTAGCTCCTGAGAAGTGATTACAAGTACATTAGCTTCTATAAGGCACTGAATTTCATGAGCAGTTAGTGCTAATGGCTTTGAACTGTAAGACATCCCTGGATACTTGCAGTTATGGCAATAAAGTTTAGATGATATTAAGGCTACGCTTGTTAAATCTGACTGACATCTGTGAAGAATACAGTGACAGAGTAATTGTAAGGTAATTATGGCTGATTCTATATAAGAAGTTATAGCAGGAACAAATTTATGGTTTAAACCACCAAATGTGTTTAGAGTAAATATGCAGATGACGATATTAATGATTATTATGTAAATTTGAAGGAGGTGGTTAGAAGGATTTGAATGACACAGGCTATGTAACATATGCATATGCATGACAGTCAAAATCAAGCTAAATAAATTCTTGAAATGTCAAGTGTATTATTTTAAAATACATGATGTATCATCAGTAAGTATTCCTACTTCTAGTAAAGTTCAAAAATTAGTAAGAACACCAGAAAGTAATTTTGTTTTCCTCCTGCATCTTTCTCTTTTAAATAGAAAATGGCAGTAAGGGGATGCATGGTAGAACCAAATGAAGTTTTACTCTCAATTAAAGTATTAGGATATGTAATTGTATATGCTACTTCCAGTAGAGAAGAAAATATTACACAGCTAGCTTCATGTCCGGAGTATTGCGTGCATTCCAGGTATTGTATCACTTCATTAGAACCTCATCTCTTTGTAAGAGGATCACTTAAAGGTTTTGAACCTGAGTCCCATTCATGGAGTACAGAGAGCATTTGAACTCAAAAATCTCCTTACAACAATGTGTGGATGTGTGTGTGTGGATGTGTGTGTTTATAAGGGTTAGATGACTTCATTTTTCTGAAGAAGAAGGCTAGCTTTTATTACTAAAGATTCTAAATCCAGAGCCCAAGGATGGACATCAGAGGGTAATTGACCACAGAAATTCATTTGGAAGTGTGTGTGTGTGTGTGTGTGTGTGTGTGTGTGTGTGTGTGTATGTGTGTGTGTATGTGTATGTGTAGAGGAATTTAGTTTTCTAAAGAAGAGACCCACCTTTCATCAAAGCCTCAGAGTGGATTTATGACATAACATATACAAGTGGAAAAAAATTTTAATTATTGAGTGAGCACTTCTCATTTTAGTTACCTGAGTGACATTACCCTGAAGTAGATGCTTTATCAATGTTTGGTCATGAAAATTTATATAATCATGCATATATACATGTGTGCATAATAACCATATTTGTTACTGAATGCTTACAGTTTAAAATAGTAAAACCAAGACAATTACATAAATAAATAACTTGCTCAGAGTCTTAAAAATGCCAGTGCTTTTTTTTCTAAAGATTTTTTGTTTGCTTTTTTATTGTGGTAAAATGTGTCATGATATTTATTGTTCTAAGCATGAGAAGATTTGTAATTCAGCAGCATTAAATACATTTGCAATATTGTATAAGCATCACCATTACCTAACTCCTAAAACATTTTCATTATCCTCAATAAAACTGTCTACCCATTAAACAGTAACTTCCCTTTCTCCTCTCCCCACAGCCCATGATAATCTCTACTATGCTTTCTCTCTATATAAATTTGGCTATTATAGATACCTCATAAATGAAATCATACAATGTTTGTCCTTCTGTACCTGACTTATTTCACTGAGCATAACTTTTTCAATATCAATCTGTATTGTAGCATATGTCAAAATTTCATTTCTTTTTGTGACTGAATAACGTTCCATTTTATGTGTATACCACATTTTGTTTCTAACGTCTTGCTATTGTGAATAATGCTCCTATGAACATCGGTTTACAAATATCTATTTGAGCTTATGCTTTTAGTTCTTTTGGCTATATACTTAGGAGTGGAATTGCTGTATCATACGGCGATTCAATGTTTAACCTTTTGAGAAACCACCAAACTGTTTTCTAAATCTGCTGCCTTATTTTAATTCCTATCAGCAATGCACAAAGGTTTCCACATCTTCACCAACACTTGTTTTCTTCCCATTTTTTCCCCCATTATATGAAGCCTAGTGTGAAGTGGTATCTCACTGTAGTTTTGATTTGCATTTCTCTAATGACTAACAATATTGAGCATCTCTTCATGTACTTAATGGCCATCCATATATCTTTTTTGGAGAAATGTCTATTTGAGTTCTTTGTCCATTTTTTTTTAACATCTTTATTGGAATATAATTGCTTTACAATGGTTTGTTAGTTTCTTCTGTATAACAAAGTGAATCAGCTGTATGTATACATATATCCCCATATCCCCTCCCTCTTGTGTATCCCTCTCACCCTCCCTATCCCACCCCTCTAGGTGGTCACAAAGCACAGAGCTGATTTCCCCGTGCTATGTGGCTGCTTCCCACTAGCTAGCTGTTTTACATTTGGTAGTGTATATAAGTCCATGCCACTCTCTCACTTCATCCCAGCTTACCCTTCCCCCTCCCCATGTCCTCAAGTCCATTTTCTATGTCTGCGTCTTTATTCCTGTCCTGCCCCAGGTTCTTCAAAACCATTTTTTTTAGAGTCCATATATGTGTGTTAGCATACGGTATTTGTTTTTCTCTTTCTGACTTCCTTCACCCTGTATGACAGTCTCTAGGTCCATCCACCTCATTACGAATAACTCAATTTCGTTTCTTTTTATGACAGAGTAATATTCCATTGCATATATGTGCCACATCTTCTTTATCCATTCATCTGTCAATGGACACTTAGGTTGCTTCCATGTCCTGGCTATTGTAGATAGAGCTTCTTTGCCCATTTTTGAATTGGGTTTTTGTCATTGTTGCTAAGTTGTAGATGTTCTTTATATATTAGGTACTAATCCATTATCAGTAACATGATTGAAAATATCTCCTCTTGTTCAGTAAGTCATCTTTCATTTTCTTGATCATATACTTTGATGCATAAAATTTCTTATTTTTAATGAAATCTAACTTAAGTATTTTCTTTGGGTGACTATGCTTTTGGTGCCATGTCCATGAAATTATCATGAAATTCAATGTAATGAGGATATTCTGTAATGTTTTCTTCTAAGAGCCTTAAAATTTTAACTCTTAAATTTAGGTCTTTTATGTATTTTGTTAATATCTGTACCTGGTTTAAGATAAAGATCTAATTTTATTCTTTTGCATGTGGATATGCAGTTATCGAAAGTAGGGTTTGGAAGTTTTCAAGTATTATTGTAGAGCTCTTTCTCCCTTCCATTCTGTCAAATTTTATATCATAAATTTTGAGGATCCATGACTAGAAGCATAAATGTTCATACTTGTTACATCTTTTTGCTGTATTGAATCTTTTATTAATTTATAATATTCTTTGTCTCTACTTTTTTAAATTAAAAGGCTAATTTTTTCTGATATTAGCATGGTAAATCCAACTCTGTTTTGGTTACTACTTATCTTTTTCCATCCTTTCACTTTCATCTATTTTTATGTAAGATTAGTTTTGGTTTTGTGTTATATACTATTTATTTTTTCAATTCATCTTTTTCTGTCCACACACTAGATGCATTGTATTTTAAATCACCATGGTTTCTAATTCAGAAGACTGGCATTAAGAATAATTTCATTTCTTAAGAGTAATAATAATAATAGTTGCCATTTATTAAGCATATACTATGTTCCAGTCTCTTCCTCATTTACCACAGGATACCATTCTACTGTGTTTGATGTGTTCTTTCTTATGTATGAGCTCTTGTAAAAAAATAAAAAATAAAAATCAATATAAAAAAGAATAATTTCATTTCTTAACATAGAAATATTTACATGTTTAGTTTTAAAACTTCAAGGGATTCTAACTATAAAATACATTATGTAAAATATTTTTATTTAAATTGAAGTTACCTGTAGATGAATTATGAGACTATTTTTAGAAATAATTGTTAGAAGAGATTGAGAGTAACAATATACTAACAGGTTGAAAGAACTGAAGATTAATCTGTATCAGTATATGATTTGTTTCTGTGTTTACATTTTACTTCTTAAAAATTATTATTAAAGGCATTATTTTAATATTTCAGGATTAAATATTGTAGCTACACAGTTTTTCAAAAGTTTTGTGTTAAGGTTACATTTTGCTATATTGTCTATTAAGAAAGAAAATGAAGGGCTTCCCTGGTGGCGCAGTGGTTGAGAGTCCGCTTGCTGATGCAGGGAACACGGGTTTGTGCCCCGGTCCGGGAAGATCCCACGTGCCGCGGAGCGGCTGGGCCCATGAGCCATGGCCACTGAGCCTGCTCATCCGGAGCCTTGCTCTGCAACGGGAGAGGCCACAACAGTGAGAGGCCCGTGTACAGCAAAAAAAAAAAAAAAAGAAAAAATGAAGACAACTTTCCTTTGAGTGTGCTGCTCAAACTCGATTTCATAAGTGACTTGTGGTTTGGCCTTACCTTTCACCGCTCAGAACTCTTCTGAAATCTAGTCTTATTCATTTATCTTTTCACCATTGGCTGATTTACATGTATTATTGACTCTGAGTTACTGAGAAACATGAAAAAAAATGTAAAAGAAATTAATGTGATTCACGTAATTATAGTGAAGATACCCCTTGTACTAGACATCTCAAATATACTTTCTTTTTTTAATTAATTAATTAATTATTTTAATTTTTGGCTGGGTTAAGTCTTCATTGCTGCACATGGGCTTTCTCTAGTTGTGACGAGCGGGGGCTACTCTTCATTGCGGTGTGCAGGCTTCTCGTTGAGGTGGCTTCTCTTGCTGTGGAGCATGGGCTCTAGGCATGTGGACTTCAGTAGTTGTGGCATATTGGCTCAGTAGTTGTGGCTCATGGGCTTAGTTGCTCTGCAGCATGTGGGATCTTCCTGGACCAGGGATCAAACCCGTGTCCCCTGCATTGGCAGGCAGATTCTTAACCACTGTGCCACCAGGGAAGCCCTAAAACATACTTAACGTGGGAAATACTGAAATGTTATTACACTACAATGAGGCGTCATAATTTTCTCATTAACATTTTTCTTCCTTTTTAATCACATATAGCACCAAACACATTATAGGAAACCTTCCTAAAGTTACTTACACTGAATAACAACCACAGGTCATTGGACTATAGCTGTCTTTTGGAAGGCTGCTAAAAAGGTCTTTCTTTAATGGCAAACAGCTTTTACTAACTTCCTGGGGTTCCAGAAATACTAATCAGCAATTCTAGTCTGCAGCACATTTATTACACCCTGACATGCTGAAGACAGCCAGTTACAAATAGAACTGCCTCTTGAAAAATGCTGCTCCAGTGTTTTATAATAAAGTGCACCAATTAGATGCATTCATTAGGACAAACTGCTTGTCTTTTCTCATATTAGAGCTTTTAAAAAAGCACAGTGTATTTCATAGTTCACCCTGCTCTGTATTATTATTAATTGAACATAGCACATTACAAAGTTTTAAGCCAATAACTGTAAATACATAATGAATAATATTTCCTTGGAGACTGTCGGGTCTCTAAGAGTCTACTTGGTTTCATATTCTAAGATAAATAATACAGAAGTCTTTTTATTTTCCAAAGACTTCCCAGATATTTGAGGGATACCAAAGCAATAAATAACAACATTGACTTATAATTTAAAGTTGTCATTTCGTTAAAAAATTGAGTCCTCTCCTAAAATATATTCTAATTTATTAGGAATAAAGAGTCATAACCTTATACATAATACTCTTATTTTTATATATTACCTACTTTACTTCCACGTATAAGGTAATAATTTTTCAATAACGTTCTGAGGTTCTGAGTTTCCAAAATGGAAAATGGAATCAAATGTTGAGTGTGGACAAGAATTCCTCTCAGGGTGGGCAGGGTACAGTATTATCATACAACACTGTGAATAGAATAGAGCAAGATTGATTGGGCTGCTTTTTCTGCTGGCAAGAACATTATTTCTCAGTGTCCTACTTATACATAAACACATGCACTAGCTGGCACTACTCAATTCCTCTCTACAAATGATATAATTTGCATGAGGACCCTGACCTGTTTTATAAGCATTTAGCCATCTCTTTGAATCACTAGAGAGGAAAATATTCTTGGCCACTCACTTTTATCTATCCACAATTTGTACAGTTTATGTTCTTATTCATTACTGAAAAAATGGAAACATTTAGCTCACATAAAGTTTTTAGGTTGACTTCAAACTGGATGAAGAAAGAGAACAGAAAGCATGGTAGCTAATAAAAAAAAAAGTAATGATCTTACGTATTCTCCAGAACATGCCATCTAGGTGTTCTGAGTGGAAGTCTAATTTTTTAAAATATTGTAATTATTTTTATTTATTTCGCTCAAAGATAACTTTATTAGTTGCTGCCATTTGTTAATGCAGTACATTTCACAAATCCCAACGGCACCACCCATTATTATAAAAATGTATTTACAGTCACAGGTCTGCTCTAACATTTTGATTGTAAACAACAGTAAGAAATATCTTTGACATACACATGTAAAAATTATATAAATAATATTCAGGGTTGGTATTAAAGACATTTTATCACTGCCTGTAACATCAGAATGGATGCATTAACTCATAAGCGTGCCAAAAATAAACAATTTGTATGGCCACACTAGCTATTACTGGCTAAATAGTAACAAATGCATATACAGACACATAGAAATTTCATGCAATATACTTATCCTTAATATTTGAAATACACCATTTAATCCACTTTCTCCTATTTTAGTCTAATTTATTTCATGTTGAAATGTTAGGAACAAACCACTACATTAATTTCACGCTCCACTGAGTCTAGATATACAATATGGCAAACATTGCATTAGATGATACCACCGTAACATTAAAAGAACCTTCTCTTTTCCAAGGACAAGTGTTCTTTTGTTCTCTTATCATCATCCAAGCACAAAATAGTTAAATAATAGCCCACAAATATTTATTGGGTCCCATCTAGACACTATGCAAGTGATTTGCTATTGTAGCTATTTTTGTCAGTGAGATTAAAAAGATATGTTTTTCTGCATCTGTTTTGCTTTATGCTATATACATTATTGCAATATTTAGCTGTATGTACCAATAAAGAACTTTTTAAAATCATAAATTACTTTAGGCTCCAGAGTCTTATTTTAAGTAATTTGGCATTTTCATGTGTGATTAAGTGTAATTCTAAAAGGGAAAATTCAAGACCTTTTCAGTCTTTAAATATATCAAATATTACATGCATTTCAAATTTCTTTAGATAAATCTACATATTGAAAGATACTAGCAGCATTAACTGAGTGATAATGACCTTCTTGATAATTGTTTTTCTTATTATAGTATAAAATTTAATGTGACATTCTAAATTCTATAGATCCAGAGATTTTATTTTCAACATCTATGCTGAAGTTTCTAACATAATGCTGTGATGATTTTTTAAAGTTTATTGATTTAGAAGATAAATATTTCTTCTTCTTTATGGTGTCAAGTGGAGTTAACATATGCACATAATTATGATGAAAAAATAACATAATAGTGACTAATGAGCCATTATATATCTTTATATTTGAACATATTGTAGAGAAACATTGCAAGTAAAACCAAGACATAATTGCTGTCACTTTGAATAATACTGCCCCAAACAGAGAGCCAAACAGCATCTCAATGTCCTCGTATTTCTAGATATCTTTAGCTTTGCTGTTAGTGATGTAAAGCCTTCATCTGGACTCTCACTAACAACCCCAGTTCAATTTTATGTTATTCTTATATGGTTTCTTGATAGCGTTTGTTACACTATTAATTAAACTTGTTTTGTCATTATTCTTCAGATGCATGTGTTTCTTTACCACCGATGTGCAAATATCCGACTAAAGACTATGTATGAAATGCTAAAAAATGTAAAGCCACTAGAGATGCTGTAGATCAGGATAAATATTTTAGTTTTTCAAAGGATTTACAATGTATCTCATGTGTTAAAGTAGTAAAGAAATTATTTTCATCTGATACCCAAACAGAACCCAGAGGATACATTAACTGTAGCCCCACTTGTCTAAGGGAAGCCTTGATCGTGAGCACACCTAATAGAATGGCAGCTGGACGCTGGGGATAAAGAGAATGAACCCCCATGGAGTCAGGGTGGAAAAGAAAGTGAAAGTAGTTCTTGACTAAGCAGAAAACACATGGCATAAAATAAGAGAGCAAGACCTTCTGATAAAGGTTGGATCCCTACATATTTTGCAGGGACAAAAACAGAATATGAATATTTCCTATTAACATCAAAGAAGGTTTTAATACTGGGAAGTGACAGCACAGAGCAGAAAAACAGGGAAATTCATAATAGCATGACCAAGCTATGGGTAAATACATAAAAGAAATATGGAATAGTTAGAATTGAAACAATTCACTTAGCTGTAGGGATGCTGTAATGAGGAGAAATTGGAAATTTATGTCATAAGAATTGTGTATCATGAATAATTTATCTTATATAAATGTGCTTAACTTGACTGACAGTAAATTGGAAATAATCCTCATGCTTTGGTGAAGGTTCAGTAATGTGCTACAAATCCTGTTGACATCTTAATACTGTGAGGCTTCCTCAGTTAAAGCTTCCCTTCGCTGTTCCAAATAGATGGATCTCCAGAGCTGTTCTATCCTGTTTCACTGCTACAATTTCACTCCAGATTCTAATGCCCAGAGATAGCAGACTAGGTAAAAGGCACTGCTGTCGGTAGAATTGTTACAGTCATATAAAAGATTTACATAGGATAAGGGCAAATAAAAATAATACATGTAAATCATTTGAACCAATGACACAGCTGCCTCAATGATTGACATACTTAAAGGGCAGTTGGTTTGAAAGGGTCTTTATTATTTATAATTCTGAAAATATACCTCATTCAAGTTTGTTTCTGTCTACATTTGGTATGGGTTAAATGCAACACTCGTGAAATACAAAGTAAGGATAACGGTGACGAGACAAATAAGTTTAATATTTGATAAAAATCCCTTCTCTCCACCTCAAACCCCAGGTTTTAGTAAAATTCCTCAGGATTGTTCATCTTGTTTATTCATAATAATAGCCTTGTCTATATAGTCTGTCTCCCTGAATAATCTTCTTCACTACTATTCTTTCTCTAAAATACAAACTAAAACTCAAACTGGATCATGGTTTCATCTCGTGATTACTATGTATACATTACTTTGTGATTCCCTATAGATTGAAGTGATACCCGTGGCTTGATGAATGGTCTCAGGTATTTTAGCATCTCATCTATAAAATGGTCACAGCCTGCTCCTTGGCCATGCTTAACTGTGGAACATTTTCCAAATATCCCTCATTCAGTCATGCCTTCGTGCCTTTGCATGTATCTTGAATTTTCCTGAAGTCCATTTTCCTCATTTTCTTCTTAAGAAGTGGTTTCCCTCCTTTAGTCCAATTTCTATGTGAAACTTCTCTTATTATTGTATAGTAATTATCGATAACATTTGTTTTCATTCAGTAGATAATTCAAGAATGTGTTCAATTCACTTTTATGTTCTTATGTATACCAAAACATTCAATAATGTTTGATTCTACATTATGAACTGACTAAATTCTCATCACCTGCTCTTCTGGAAATCTTTAACATTTTAATTTTGTTCAGAAATGCAAGATGTATGCATGCCAGCAATCAGTGTTTCTCCCAAACATTCAAGTAAACCAATAAATAAAAAACAGAGGCTCTGACTTGTCTACACATTAAGGGCACAATTAGTTTTCCTGTGTTATTTGGAACTTTCTTTCTTACCTCTCTAACTTTAAATATATATGCAGCTCCAAATATTTATTTCAAAATCTTCTGGAGGGCTTCCCTGGTGGCACAGTGGTTGAGAATCTGCCTGCCAATGCAGGGGACACGGGTTTGAGCCCTGGTCTGGGAAGATCCCACATGCCGCGGAGCACCTGGGCCCGTGAGCCACAACTACTGAGCCTGCGCATCTGGAGTCTGTGCTCTGCAACAAGAGAGGCCACGATAGTGAGAGGCCCGTGCACCGCGATGAAGAGTGGCCCCCACTCACCGCAACTAGAGAAAGCCCTCGCACGGAAATGAAGACCCAACACAGTCAAAAATAATAAATTAATTAATTAATTTTTAAAAAACATCAAAAAAAAATCTTCTGGAAATAATGGGTAGCTTTACATTAATTTGTTTACCGCATCAGCAAGCTGTTTGAAGTTGATGCCGTCAGTATCCACTATGTCAAATTTGAGCTGATTTTTTAATTGATCATTAACCGATTGCAAGATAACCTCAGGTCTTAAAATTTTACTCATATTCATAAAAGTTATTTAGTTCATAAAAAGAAGCATATTGCTATTTGTAGTGAGGTGGATGGACTTAGAGTCTGCCATACAGAGTGAAGTAAGTCGGAAAGAGAAAAAAAATGCTGTATGCTAACACATATATATGGAAAATATAAAAAAAAATGGTCCTGAAGAACCTAGGGGCAAGACGGGAATAAAGACACAGACGTACTAGAGAATGGACTTGAGGACACGGGGAGGGGGAAGGGTAAGCTGGGACGAAGTGAGAGAGTGGCATGGACATATACACACTACCAAACATAAAATACATAGCTAGTGGGAAGCAGCCGCATAGCACAGGGAGATCAGCTCAGTGCTTTGTGACTACCTAGAGCGGTGGGATAGGGAGAGTGGGAGGGAGGGAGATGCAAGAGGGAAGAGATATGGGGACATATGTATAACTGATTCACTTTGTTATACAGCAGAAACTAACACACCATTGTAAAGCAATTATACTCCAATAACAAATCCTTTCAATATGCATGCCAATCAATTTGTTAACTCAGCACATTTTCAATCGGTAATTATGAGACTAGTCCCTTAACAATAGGAGAATAATGAAGAGCCACTCAGAGTGTACTGTTTAAAAAATAATCAGCTCCCAAAAAAGTTATGCTTCTACTCCATAAGCATATATTTTACACAAGCATGTTAAGCTCATATATTACAAAGTAGAGTTATAAACCATATTTGTTTCATATACGGCAACATTTGGACTTGGAAATTTTTATATACTGATACATTTATCTTTTGTTGTAAAAGTGCATTATCACTTATTTTACTTTTTGTTAACTTTTCCTTGCCAGTATTTCTACATCCTACAATATTAAAAAATAGTAACTAAATAAAATTTCTTATTTTAAAATTACAATATCATATATAAATATTATAAAAATTAAAGTAGGGCTTCCCTGGTGGCGCAGTGGTTGAGAGTCCGTCTGCCAATGCAGGGGACACGGGTTCGTGCCCCGGTCTGGGAGGATCCCACATGCAGCGGAGCGGCTGGGCCCGTGAGCCATGGCCGCTGAGCCTGCGCGTCGGGAGCCTGTGCTCCGCAACGGGAGAGGCCACAGCAGTGAGAGGCCCGCGTACCACAAAAAAAAAAAAAAAAAAAAAAAAATTAAAGTAGAATATGTATATTTTAAGATTACATATGCAAATAATTCTACATAGAGAAAAATGCCTTGAACATTTAATTTATGAATTGTTTAATGGTAAAAGTACTTATTCACATTGAAGTGTCCATCTTTATAAATAGCTTCTTTTTTGTCTTATTTTTTCTCTAATTTGATAATGAATTTCTCTTTAAACTAAAAAATCATCCTTTCAACTCCAAATTCTTCACAATATACTTATGTACCATTCTATAATATACATATATATTATACATCATACCAAGCCACACTTTATCTCTTAGCTGTCTGGTGGATGTTTGTGACTTTCATTTAGAGAGGAAAACACAAGAAGAAGAGCAGGATAGGACCAGCTGTAAAAATTACTATTTCTGTTTTATAAATATTGATCTTAACCTGCCTATGGATAGTTAAATGGATAGCTCTCCAGAGAAATGTTATATATGTGTCAGCATCTTTGTAGCTCAGGAATTTTTTTGTTTGTTTGTTTGTTTGGTGACAGATTGGAGCACATTTAAAAGCTTATGAGAATGAGTCACCAGAGAGGCTGAGACTGAAGAAACAAGGAAGACAAGAAATGAACGACAAAGTGAGGTTCTTGAGAAGGAAGCAAAGATAGAAATCAGAACCTCATTAGAAGGAATCAACCTGGAAAGCAAGAGAAGGCTAATTTACATTGTAAAAGAGGAATGAATGTGTTGGTGCAAGTAGGTTTTTTGGTTCAGAGGTACAATTTGAAGGGATTCTTATGTTGTTGTTTATCATTCCTTTTTGGAGTAAAAAATGAGATTATTTTCTTAGAGTAGAATTTTAGGTGAATATAGATGATGTTTTGAAATAATCATAATAAAGGGAGGGAGGGAGGACGGAAAGGAGGGAGAGAGAGAAAGAAAGAAAGAGAGAAAGGGAAGGAGGGAGGAGAGAGGGAGGGGAGAAGGGAGGGCAGCTGGAAGAATGAAAGAAAGAAAGGAAAAGAAAGGGTAAGGAAAACAAAGATGAACCTGGATCATTGTTGAGGGTCTACTTGAATCCGGTGATCATGAGTTTAAAATGGAGCCAATCTGCATAGTCAAGTGTTCTCTAACAAGGTTGACTTGGCTTCCACAAATGAGTATTTTATTCAAGGCTGGGATTTTTCTAGACAAATATATTGTATAGACAATGTGACAAGGTAATTGGGTTCATCATATTTGAAGTGATAACCTATGAACTAGTTGCAGATAAAAGAAAAACATGGAGTACAGAGAGACTGAGAAAATAAAGTGGAAGAGACAAGAGAGAGTAGACATCCCCAAGTAGTCAAAGAGATGTTAAATTCATTTTTTAAAATTGATAAGAAGATGTGTAAACTCCTGAATCCAGGATGCTACAGTAAGTATGCTTCCTGATTTATACAGTTCAGCTATGTAAAACTCACATGCCAAGTTTGAAACATTAAGATAAATTGTCCTACTCTGAGTAATGTAATTAATATGTGTCTAGTTTTGTGGTTGTAAGAACCAGGGACAAGCAACTGCCACTTATATAGCTCTTCCTAATGAGAAGGGACAGTAAGTATATAAGCACATAGCTTCAGAATTTATAGCTGCATATGTTTCCCTCATTGAATGTTTTATTATGTTCATTTTTTACTTCAGTTGAAAGGTTCAGTTTTTAAGCATCAACACATCATATTTCCACTATAATTCTGTTAACAAAATATTCAATAGCAGTAAACTTTGTTTTAACTTTCTATCTGGAGGAAGACATGGTAATAGTGTCACTGTGTACAGTCACTGATAGCACTTGTTTCTTCTGTGTGTGTGTGTGTGTGTGTGTGTGTGTGTGTGTATTTAAAGTTTTCCTTTCAATTATTTCTTATAGGCTCTGTTACTGTGAAGACATTAGGAAAGAAATAATTTTAAAGTTGATATTTGGAACTTTTGTGAAATGCAGTTGCCTAGAGTAATTTTTACTTCATCTATCTCCCTTAAAACCCACAAAGAATGAAAGAAAACAACACAATATTTAAAAGACAAGTGTTCCATGAAACAAAGAAACAACTAAAGAAACTAAGCTATAGAGAGTGTTCTTGTCAAATTCTGTAGTAGTTGCACTAAAGTAGAAAAAGATATGTCAGAAAAATAAAAAACTAATGTAACCCAGAACAAAATGCACACTTTTCTAGAAATCATTATTAGTCTTGAAAATCCCATCTAGAATTCTGTTGATTAGAATAGTATGTCTTAGGACTTCCCTGGTGGCGCAGTGGTTAAGAATCAGCCTTCCAATGTGGGGGACATGGGTTCGAGCCCTGGTCTGGGAAGATCCTACATGCTGCAGAGCAACTAAGCCCATGTGCCACAACTACTGAGACTGCGTGCCACAGGTACTGAAGCCTGCGTGCCTAGAGCCTGTCCTCTGCAACAAGAGAAGCCACCACAATGAGAACCCGCGCACCGCAACGAAGACTAGACCCTACTCACAGCAACTAGAGAAAGCCCGCACGCAGCAATAAAGACCCAACGCAGCCAAAAATAAATAAATAAAATAAATTTATTTAAGAAAAAAGAATAGTATGTCTTAGAATCCTGATCGAATCATGAAATGAAACATTTCCCCATGGAGAAGACAGAATGGTGCCAAGGTAAACATTTTGCTTAAATTAAACTTCTATTTTCAATTTAGCAACCTAGCCAGATGTTTCTAAAAATGGAAGGCAAGCAGAGGCATCCAGGAAACACAAAGTGCCCTTGTGATTTTAATGGCTTTACTTTCTGCAGCACCAGTCATTGAAACACTAACCTTTGAAAGCACTATCGCTAAGAAAAAAACAGATTTCATGGGAGAATATTTAAAACAACAAACATGAACCTTATGTGGACACTTTTCAGGTCTCTACCTCTCTGCTTTATCTCTCCACAATAAAATTTTTCAGTAAATTGATGAATATATTTAAAAATAAGTAATATTCTCCAAGATACAATTACATATGATATACAAAAGATAAAGAATTTATAGCAGAGAAGGATTATTCAAAGACATAATTCCAATTAATAACTCAACAAAATTATGGAGAGCATGGTATTACTAAGCAAAACAAAATTGAAAAAATACATCAACAACTCAATGATGAAACAATTTTTTAAAAAAATTAAAAAGTTGACAACTTATAGAAGAGAAGAATAAAAAGAGTTTAGAGATTACTATAACATTAAAAGTCAAAAAATTACAAGTGAGAACATTTGAAATACCTATTGAAAGCCATACCAAATGTTGGGGAAAAGCCAAAAGATATAACTATAAATAAATATTAAATTGCAGAATTGGAAGACAAACAGAAAAGTTCCAATGTGCACAAAAATAATGGTCCCAAATAAGAGAACAGAAAATAATGCAAAAAAAAGAAGAATATCAGAGAAACAATCACTTAAAAAATATGAATATTACAATAAAAAGGTCTGTCTTCTACCTAAGCTAATGTGGGAAAAGCAATATTAAAATAAACTCATTAGTTACTCAAGTTTAATATAGAAGACAGAAAAATCAGATTACCTACAAAGGGGAAGAGAAGGAGTGTTATTAGCCTGATCTCTTATTTCTCCACAGTAAGAGTAAATAGTTCCAGAATTCAGATGAGAAGCATTTATAATTATGAAGGAAATAAATAAGGCCCCATGACTTTTACCTTAATCCAAGTTTTGCTTCAATATAAAGAGAGTATGCAAAATTAAAAGGATTCAATTTATAAATATTTATCTAGGGTTTTTGCATGTAACCATAATTGAAATTGTCCCCAAACTGTCTTTAACTTTGAGAAATACCTTTGAGAAATAAAGCTTATACTCTGAAAATGTAAATAGAAATAACACATTGGATAGTTTTTTCTCAGTATTTAGAAATATGCATATAACCTAAATCACAAGAATTCTTTTTCTGGGTATAAATCATAGAGAAACTCTTGTGAAAGTGAATAATTTTACCTGTTGAAGAATATTTATTGCATTGTTTCTGAAAGAGGAGAATATTCAAATGACTAAATGATCAATCATGTTAAAATGATAAAACTAAGACTGTCAATAACATATGTAAAGCACAGTGAACTCTACTCAGTGCTCTGTGGTGATCTAAATGAGAAGGAAATCCAAAAAAGAGGGGATATATATATATGTATAGCTGATTCACTTTGCTGTACAGTACAATCTAACAAAATATTGTAAAGCAACTATACTCCAATAAAAATAAATAAATAAAATTATAAAAATAACATATGTAAATTTCCAAAGAATATGAATGGGAAAAAAGTTTTAGCATATTAACACCATAATAAAAATTAAAATATTACAAAAAATGTTAACAAATTAAAAGCCAAGTTAACAAGTAAATGCGATAATCTCAGTTCAGAGACGATAGTAAGTTGCATTATTTTGCATAATCATATAATTTTGCATAATGCAGTACTTTAAATATTATTTAAATCTCATTCTCTCATGAAAAATACATGTATTACTGTAAGCCCTTCCATATATATATGTATATATATTTATAACTACATATAATAAATATGTAGAACACTCAATTGTCTAAGCTTAAAAATATATGGCCTGCAATATACTATAGCTGTATTTCGCCTTGATTAGTGTTGCTGGTAAAATAATCTCTACTTTAGAGATTTATAATTTTTTAATGGAATTATGTTGCTTCAGAATAAATCTAAATCTATCTGTATCAATTGAGATAACATATTAGGAAAACATGTAGGGACTAAATATACAATGACATATAAAAGAAGATATTAAGAGAAATTCTACAAATAATAACTACAGACACTGATGGAAAAAAGTTTTTTAATTGCATTTCACATTAATGTTGATATAGCAATATTCAAATACAAAAACTAATGTCCCCTAAATTTTATTAATCATATAGCAAATCACAAGAATAATGTAATTTCTTTTAAGTAAGAGATTGTGTCTATACTTTCTTTTTTAACTGTACTCTTTTGTACTAAGTGTGTATTTGTTGTTAGTGATTGGAATCAGTATTAGTACCGTTAGTATTCACATATAAATACAACAAAACACTTACATGTTTAAATATTAAGTAGTTTTTAAAAGATGGTTTTGAATAAACAAGCAATATTTGGCAATTAAAATTTGATTTAATAACATTTAAGGCACTCATATAAACAAGCCATCTCTTATATTACTATGTTCTGTAACATAAAAAAAATACAGCTATAATTTTGGAAGTTAAACTTTATGGTTAATGATAAGGAACTCATCATTGATGATAAAAGTTCAACAAAACAAAAAATTTTTTACTTGTCAATGTTCAAAAAATTACTAATTGCTTTTACCTTACATGTGATCTGATTTGTTCAAATCTATAAACCTGTCTTATAACGCAAATGCAAGCAAATATCAATTTATGTTAAAAGTGTTGATTGTGAATATGTTAATGAAATGTCTTTATTAATAGATAAAAATAGTGCTATGCTAAGAAACTACTAATGTATAGGCTGTGAATAGTGGACCAATAACTGGCAAAGTTAATCCTAAAATTAGATAACTGAAATGTAAAAGTAGCTCAAAATCATATGTTGCTTTGTTTCTGAAATTTTTTAAATTATCCAAATTTTTATTTATTTCAAAGACTCACTAAAAAAATTCTATGATTAGAGAAACAACAATTTTGTTGCTCTTTCTTCTCTAGTTTTTTCATGACTACTGGGAATTTTTTTCATGAGATAACCAATTGAGTTTTACATCTGTGTTCACATAGTATACCTAGAATTATATTTTTTTAATAAATATTGGTTTCAGATAAATAAAGCATCATTATTAGTGAGAAAATCTAGACTAGAATCTATAACTAAATTAATATCATACATGCTATGGGATAAACAGAATTCCACTTTCAGAAGCTCTGAAGTACCAACTAAGAGTAATGGACTCAGGACATGAAAATAGGCCACACTGACATATAAGAAATATATTTGAAATGTACTGTGATGGGCTGTCAAATCAGGCTTTTCAGTCAGACATATAGTCATTTCCTTCTCTCACTTTCCCTCTACCTTCTCATCTATCAAGCACAATCCTTGGTCTCACTTTCTACCTAAAGACTTTCTTGACAACTTTGAATTCCATTATTTTTTCTCTTCTCTGTTCATTATTTTATTTCTCAATTTTTTGGTGTATGTTCATGCAAGAGATAAATGTTTATTAAATTTCCTTAGAAATAAATAATAATAAAGAAGGACAAGGTAGGTTAGGACACTTTTAGCTACAAATATCAAGAATCTACTAAAAAATGGTTTAAAAATAAGTAGACTGTATTAGCTCACATAGAGGAAGGCAGGGTGATTACAGGGCTCTTTAATTCAAAGATATTATCAAGGATCCAAATGTGTTTGTTATTCTCTTCTACGTCTGTTGGCCCGTTGGCTAGAACCTCTCATTCATTCTAACAGCTGCAAGAATTCCAGGTGTCTTTAAGCCTTTTAAGTCTTTTTACACGGTAAAACCTTTTTCCTCTACCACCTGTAACTTGCAGGAAAACTGTTGGTTCGGAGTAATCAGTATTCTCTTCTGGATATTTGGAAAACACCAACCAAAAATCTCTGAAGTATAAACTAAACAAAACACATTGGCAAATGAATAAATTGTACTGCTGACTTTTATCTTTTGCTTTGCTTTCCATTCCAAAGTTGAGCGAAAAGTTTCTAAGAGGAAGAAGTGGATTTGACAAATAAACACCCATTTTAACTGCTAACATATATTGGACTAGCTTCATTCAAAAAGACTGATTTGTTTGCAATCTGAGACTTAAACCTTTCAAGCGTCCTGATATCTAAACATCAACATCAATAACTAAATAGTCAATTGTTAATAACATGTGACTACTGCCAGGGTAAGCAGTCTAGAGTTGCTAGTCTTTCATTTCTCAAAACAAGATTTCTTGATCCTTCTTAGCTTTGCTCTTAAAGCCACTGGACAAAAGTACTCTTACGAAGGCTTTTAGGAATACCAGTTGCTAACCTTGCCCACGTTTTTCTCAGATCTCTATCCACTGTTCATATCAAACTTTCGTTTCTTGATGATTGTTGATCTTCTTTAATGATTAAACTTAAAAAACTCCATAAGCAATTTGAATGACCAATAGACTTAAGGTTTCTGATTGGTCATCAATGTTTTTAATGTATATTAAATACAATAGATTTCTAGTTGGTGAAATTGAAAGGAGAGATATCTATTAAAACGGTTCCGGGCTTCCCTGGTGGCGCAGTGGTTGAGAATTTGCCTGCTAATGCAGGGGACACGGGTTCGAGCCCCAGTCTGGGAAGATCCCATATGCCGCGGAGCAACTAGGCCCGTGAGCCACAACTACTGAGCCTGCGCATCTGGAACCTGTGCTCCGCAACAAGAGAGGCCGCGATAGTGAGAGGCCTGTGCACCACGATGAAGAGTGACCCCCGCTTGCCACAACTAGAGAAAGCCCTCGCACAGAAGCGAAGACCCAACACGGCAAAAATAAATTAATTAATTAATAAACTCCTACACCCAAAATCTAAAAAAATAAAAAATAAAATAAAATATAAAAAAGAGGTGGAGTCTCTTTAAAAAAAAAATTGTAAATGACTTCCACCCTTCTTCTTTTGCCCTTGTTATTATATTAAAAGTGATTCTGTAGCCAATAGGCCACACTAAAAGAACATATTATCCCCTGAAGTAGATTGAGGGCATTATTTTGCATTTAATTATTTTATGTCATCCTTTGCTACCTCACTGAAGATTGTGACCTGTTTGAGGTCAGGCCTCAGACAATTTTAAAATTCTGGTATTTGTTTTAGTAGGAGCCTCTCTAACACAAAATAAGCACTCATTTAGTCTCATTAAGCTTTCTTTCAAATAATTAAAATAGTTATAATAAGAAGTATTTTTGATGGCAAGAGATAATATACCATGCCAATTGCCATTTAAATAAGATCCTGGCATTCACATACAATTTTCAATACGTTTAGAATAGAATATCCTTACAAGATATTGCTTCCAATGTTACACTTCAATCTACACCTATCTGTTGATATTTTAGGATAAACAATTAGAAGATGCTAAATATCAACATATTCTTGAAGGGTATTGTAGTATTTTTTTGTGAAAGTGATTGTAAAAATAGATTAAATAATCAGCTCTGTTTTGCAATTGAGACTTTGGATAATATACCCTGGAATGATTTATAGGAATTATTTATGCAAAGTGTTCTTTTCAGCAAACATTTTGTTGATTGTCCAAAACTAACATTCTCTTGAAACAATTTTTAAATGAAATTAAATTCTCCATTCAGATACTGGTTGAACAGATTTTGGTCCAGACAATCACTCAGTCTGGAAATTTTACAAAATTAATTGGATCAGTATTCATATTGTGTGAATTGCTCTGAACACAAAGAGCAGACATTTACCACATTAGAATTAAAAAAGAAAAAAAAAAGAGCATCTCCTGACATTCAGAAGATGGCCTGGCATTCACATCTAGGCTATGTTATTTTCCCATTAGATATAAACAATCTCACAGAGCAGCAGCCTAAGACAAGGTTATTCTGAAACCATGATAAAATGAGACAAAGAGAGGCTATAATTTTGTCTATGCACAGACAAAATCAAGATTATTGTAAAACCTCCAAAATACAAAGCACCTCCCCCACTTTCTAGGCAAAATAAATGAATATTCCTTGACTAATTATAGTGTAATTCTTGTCTTAGTCTCTACTTTCTGTAGATAAATTTTATTGAGATAGACAACTACAGGATTGCCTCTGCTTCCTGACAGCATCCAGTCTAGAGGAAACACTTGCGTCCTTACATACTCCCTCAAATAACCCAGCCAAAGCCCCAAATCATTTAATAGGTCCTTTCTAATACCTTCTTAAGGAGACACCCCATGGTTCACCATTATCTGTGTCTCCCTTGCTGCAATGAGTGATAGATTGAATTTATTTAACTATAGATGTGTTTTCGGTGATCTTTGGCTTAAGTATATTAAGGGAAAGTGACAATATTTATGGTAATGTGGCAAACAGAAAACAGCCATGGTCATCAAATATCTAAGTTATGCTTGCTTTCTTATTTCAAATTCTCTTATGCCTGAAAACAAACAAACACACACATGCAGAAAACTATCTTTAACATTCAAACCCAGAGGAAAACAGTAGAAAATGATATGAATTTACCATCATTATGAGAAATTACAATGAGTAAGAAATAATGAGAGGAATCGTATGAATAAAGAGATATTTTTGAATTTGAAAAGTAAAATTAATGGTGTTTTCTTAGTTGTTTTTTCTTCCAAGAACTTGATGTGTGGGTGTGGTAGGATGAAAAACAGCCTCCCAGTATGTCCAATTTCTAATCCTTGAAATCTGTGAAAGTGTTACATTATATTTTACAAGGGATTTTGCAGATATAATTAAGGTTATGGACCTTAAAACAAGGAGATTATCCTGGATTATCTGAGTGATCCCAGTTTAATCACATGAGCCTTTCAAAGCAGAGCATTTTCTCTGGCTGGAGGCCAGGGGTGTAGCAGAAGGAGAGGGAGGAGGTATTGGAAGGAGAGAGAGACTTAACTTGCAGTTCCTGGACAGAGGCTACTTGGAAAGCTCTAGAAGGAATGTGGCAACCTCTAGGAACAAAGACTGCCCTTAAACTGACAGCTAGCATCATAGTGGGGACCTCAGTCCTACAACCACAAGGAGGAACTAAACCCAGCCCACAACTCGAATGATCTTAGAAGTGGGTACAGAGCCTCATGAAAGACACGCAACCTTGCTGACACCTTGATTTCAGCTTTATGAAGCTCTAAGCAGAGGACACAGTTGTGTGAAGCTATATCTGGACTCTAACCTAAAGAACTATGAGATAATAAATGGGTGTTGCATCCAACTGCTAAATTTGGAGTAATTTGTTATTGCAGCAATAGAAAACTAAAAATTCTGCTTGAAGCTCATGGTTAAGGAAAAGATTTTGCTCTGCACCCTTTTGGGAATAATCCTTTTAGCAAGGGTGATTCTCTAGATCAACATATATTTTTGCTTCATATGCCTCTTTTCTTTTCTCTAGAATCTATAATTCACTTTTATAAATTAAATAAAAATTACAGTGTATTTTTATTTAGGGAATGGGAGGTAAGGAAGGTATGTGAGACCTGCCTTGAGGAAGTATCTAGGCAACATAAAAGTGTGGTAAAAGAATAGAACGTGCAAGAAATTTATCCAGGTATAAATTAATCTAGTGTATGAATGCAGATATAAATTTTATTACACTAAAGCACTGAGCACAAGAGAGAAAAATCCCAGAATTGTTGTAATAAGTTGATGAGGAGATGAATGGATTCTGAGAAAGCTATCAAGCATTTGAACATGATGAAGGTAAGAAACTAGGAATAAAGTACTGAATCTTGGTATGTGTGGTTAGAAAGTTATCAAATCTTCAAAGGAATGAATTCATTTTGAAACAGATAACTCTTAAACAAGATGCATGTAATTATTTATGAATATTAACAAACAAATTAAAAAGACCCAGTCAGCCATAGCTTCCTATTTATTAGGGAATCATACAACTACTTCATAAACAGAAAATGTTTCTAATTTGACTTGGCAAGATTTAGCTTTCATCATTTTCTTAAGGATGGCTTTTGAATTTAGTGTGTTTTCTCACGTTCTATATATGGCAAAATTAAAAAATACTCTGTTTTTCATTAATGATATTAGAATTTGTTTAGTTTCTAATAAAATCTACAAGATCGTAGTCCTTAAGTCTATCTCCAAATTATTTTGAAAATTTCCTAAAATGAGTATATTCAGCTTATAGTATTTTGAATCATTTAGAGATTTCATTTAACTATAGGTGTATGAAACACCTGACTAGAATGGTTTAATCAACAGTAGATTTTATTTTTCATCTACCATGTCTGAAAGTAGGTGACCCAAGTCTGTTGCAATGACTCCACAATTTCTTAAATGTCCCTGTCACATACTATCATTCAGTTACGGTACCTTTAGTAGGTGTGCTCATGATTGTGAAATGTTCACAAATGTACCTCAATATTTCCATCATTTTTTTGTGTGTGCTACACAGGAAGATGACGAAACAACAAATCAGACGTAGTGAAAAAGCAAAACTTTCCCAGCCAGCTCCAGAAAACTTTTTGTCTAGTTAGTTGGCATTTTGTTACTTGGATAACACTTGTTGCAAGAAATTTAGGAAAGTGCAACTACTAATCTGAGCATATAGCCACATTAAAAAGAGAGAGCAAGCTATGCTTGGTGAGGAAGAACTAAAAAATGGATTTGGGATTGTATAAGCCATGTATAACGAGGCTTAATAACCTCTATTAGAGAGATTCATGTTGTTATCTTTAATATCTAATTCCATACCACAATTATGCATCATTTTTGCATAGATACTAATTATAATGTCATAAGGTAAATATGCAAATACTTTGATACTGTCTAAGAAGTATAACTTTTAGTGGTGGTTATAACCAGCTATATATTTGTCATCTACTTAAAAGTATTTTAAAATATAAACTAGATCCTAGCACTCAAGCTTCAGACACAAGGGAGTTAATGCCTGGTAAGTAAGTAAATAGATATTAAGTAACTACTTAAGATATAAATGTTATATTGTTTTAGAGTGGAGTTCTGTCCACACAGCAGTGGGTCAATAATACAATCTAAGGAAAAAAAGTAGGAAATGCTTCTGGTGAAACACTCAAATCCATTTTTTTCCCAGGGAGGCAGTATCGCTAATGTAAGAGTATGGCATCAAAAAGGCTTGGTGGTTTGGTATTTCTAGAAAATTCAATGCATTGGAAAGGGAAGGTAAAGGAGAGGGAAATTAGGCATTGAAGAAGGCTGATGGTATTTGTAAGGTGGAATGTTGAGTTAACTTATGAATTTTTTTATATTAAGTAAGACTTACTTTTAAGTGTTTGGATTTATAGGATTGGAACGGAACAGGGAATGTTGGCTGAAGATATTCAACAGAGAATCAGCATAGGTAGACATGGTGGAAAAGCAACTTTTTATAAGTAAAAAGACAAGAAGAAGTTAAATCTATACAGAATAGCCACTAAAAGAATCTGAGAATGAGTCAGTTAATAATAACAGCCACAACCAAAACAACTAACATTTATTGAGTGCTAATTAAATAACTGGTTTTTTGTTAAGCACATTATATCATTTAACAATAATTAAAATGATTTTAATACATATAATTTTAGTGTGGATGAACAAGAAGTTCATCAAGAATGATGCTTGATGGTGTCCAATATATGAGTGGATTTTAAGAGTGTAAAATATTCATCAATGCCAAAAATGAAGGAAGAACAAAGGAGAAGAAAAATAAAATGTGCTTTTTTTTTTTACTATATTTCTTCACATTTAAGCTGAAAAAATGTTTCTGTAAAACTGCATGACATTCAATGTTTTGAAATTTTGAAAAGGTAAGCAATACTTTTTATTTATCGTTCCATTTTATTTCTCTATTTAATGTCCACATTAGTAAGGCTAAGAGAGACATTTCTGAAATTCCCAGTGTTTAATGAGTACCAAATAATGTCATATATCTAGTTCATCCACAGTTCTTTTTTTCTTAGAGTAAGTATGGGTTTTTAAACTATTGGATTGAGAACTGCAAAAAACACTTGGCACATAAGAATAGGTCCAAACTCCTGCATTAAGAGACTTGACCAGCCCTAGCATGGCTTCTAGCAGCCTAAGGCTAAGTCCCTGGGGAACCTCTGGCCCCTTTTGAGCTGCTGTCTGGCTCAGGGCTGTCAGAAGTATTTGTTTCTTCCATCCAGTACCTGAAGAAAGGGCCCTGTCCTCCTTTTCTTAGAGCATTTACTAAAAAAGACTTATACCTGTGAACCTTTCCTCTGTCCATTTGAGATGCATGTATATCTTCCAATTCAGGAGTGTCTTTCTCAAAGACCTAAAAGCAATTTTTTGAAATGTAATCATCAGGAAGTATAGGACCTTTAGTTTCCCAGTCTCTGTGGGAGGATAGAATCCTAATTTGATAACCGCCAGCTAGCAGACACAGCTGGTCTAATGGCATCTAACACTGACCAATCGTTTGTAACTTTCCACTTCGCTGACTACCTGAGCCCTGCTTGCTCTCCTTCCCTACTCTCTCATTCTCCTTTTAAAAAATGTCCCTGTCCTCTCTGCACAAATCAGAATGGGGTCAGATTTTTCCCTACTGTCAGTAACTACTGAATAAAATCTGTGAAAACAGATATCCAGCTTCATTTATCATTGACAGGATAAACTTAAAAGTACATTGAGTTTCGAGTGCTACTAGATGCTTTTGCAATCAAGTCATCACGATTGAACAGCTTTAGGTAATCTTGATGTAAAGTCTTCACATTCGCTTCCGGAAGGCATTATTTTCAAATTTCAATACAAATCATTCTCATCAGTTTTCTCCATAATTCAACAAATTAAAATTATTTACATAAAAGAGTAATTAAGAGTTGGAAATATGTGCTTTAATACTTTTTACAAATATATAACTAGATTAACAAAAAATTTAACAGTAGAAACTAGAGAGTTTTTAATTCAAGATGGTAGAAAAAACTAAAGCATTCATTTAGTTCACACAATTCCTTTAAACTTATGGTGAAGGAAGGGAAGCAGGGCAGCTGAAATTTTTGCCTAAATTACTAGCAAAGAGGGTGACACCAAAAGAGGAAGGTTATCTGTTCAGGAGATCCTTGGAGGGTTGGACAGCATGGTGAGATGTAGGCTGATTATAGGAACAGGTGGAACAGAACTCTCTCATCTCAACCCCTATTTTACCCAGTGCACAGAACACCAGCATTTACTTATCTAACCCCAGGTGAAAAATGAATAAACAAGCTTACAAATAAATAAATATTTAAGACAAAATTAAGAAGAAAATAAAACCACCAAAGAAAGAATATTATTTTCTAATAATGGAAAACAATGGGGAACTGAGAACTCATGTTAGTTTTGGTACTTTCTCTTGGTGGCATTTAGTGTATCCTCAACGTAATGGTATATTCGTTTCTCATGTATCCACAGCTGTTTCACAAATTCTGCACATGTACACAGACCTCCCAGTCATATTTTAAAAGTTATTTTCTGTTCTTATACGTAAATGACAATACAAGAATCACAAAACCTGTATAAAACATAAAACTCAAAGACCCAGAGAAAATATAGAAAAATAAACCCTGGATGAAAGATAGTCAAAGATGATAAGAGAATGAAATAAAATAGACAAAAATAGGAGGAAAAAAAGACACCCAATAATATAATAAAAATAAATATAATAAAAAAGAATATATAGAAATCAAACTAGGTGATTAGTGTAATAAGATACAAGAAAGAAGTTTTAAAAATTAAATATAAACTGAGGTAGAAGTCTCTGATCTAGACAATATATCAATAGAATCCTTGAATACTGAAAAAAGAACAAAGACAAAAAAAAGTATCCAAGGACTGTGAGACAGCTATAAAAGGGGAAATATACATGTAATGGGAATATCAGAAGAAGAAGAAACAAAGAAAAGTACAGAAGAAATAATAATGGCTAATATTTCCCCAGATTAATTTTAGACAACAAACCACAGATCCAGGAAGTTCAGAGAATACTAAACAGGATAAGGGCCCTCTAAAACTACACCTAAGCATATCATTTTTAAACTACAGAAAGTCAAGGATAAAGAAAAACTCCTGAAAGAAACCAGAGAGAATAAAAAGCCTTACCTACAGAGGATGAATAATAAGATTTACATCCAACTTCTCCTCAGAAGCCATGCAAGCAAGGAGAGAGTAAAATGAAATATTTCAAGTGTTGAAAGAAAAATAAAAATCATGAACCTAGAATTCTGTACTGATGAAATTATCCTTCAAAAGTGAAGGGAAATTAAAGCCTTTAGGGAATTTGTTGACAGTAGACGATAGAAATCTTAAAAGTTGTTCTTTAAAGTAGGAAAATAATGTAGGTCAGAAACTCAGATCTACATAAAGTAAGGAGGAACATCAAAGAAGGAATAAGTAAAGGTAAAATAAAAATTTTATTTTTCTTATTGATTTAACAGAAGTTTGTTCAAAATAATAATACAATGGATTAGGTTATGCATGCTATGTATATATCATACATACTGTCTGGTTCCAACTATATGACGTTCTGAAAAAAGGCAAAACTGCAGAGACAGTAAAAAGAACAGTAGTTTCCAGGACTTGTGGAATGGGGAGGGATGAGTAGGCAAAGCATAGAGGATTTTTAGAGTAGTGAAAATTCTCCATATGATACCTTAATAATGGATACATGTCATTATACATTTGTTCAAAACTATAGAATGTACAACACCAAGAATAACGGCAATGTAACCTATAGACTTAGCATGACTATAATATGTTAATGTAGGTTTTTAAGTTGTAACGAATGTACCACTCTGTTGGGGATGTTGATAATGGGGGAGGCTATATGTGTATGAGAGCAGAAGGTATATAGGAAATCTCTGTACTTTCTCTCAATTTTCTTGTGAAACTAAAACTGCCCCCCAAAAGTCTTACTTAAAATAAAAATAAGAAAAGAAATATAGATGGACAAATAATAAAAACTGCTTGAAAATAATCAAAAAGTGCTATAAAAAGAAATGGTGTAAAGAAGTGGTGTGAAGAGTCAAACCACCGTCTTTTGTGGCTGAGAATCAGGGAATGGGGGCAGAAATTCTTATCCATTGGGATTAGGAGTTTTTGGTTAATTGGAAAAATAAATTATCTTACTTTAACATCAAATATATAAAACTATATTTTTTCATAATATTTTGTTATAGAGCTGAGCTTCTGCTCCCTATTTTGAGGATAGGTACCTATCATTTTTACCTTATAAACCCTACTTGCAGCATGCCTTCCACAATTCCCATTTTCAGTTTCTTTAAGGTGAGGTGAGAACTTAGAGACACTTGCAAAGATATCTAAATGCAGGATCGTCCTTAATACTTTTGGTTTTTTTATTTCTGATCTTTTACAGTTGTCTCACCCACACCTTTTCAGCAGCAAATATTTTTAGTGCCTCTACTTTGTCAAACTTTTTAAAACATTCTTACTTTTCATAAGTGAAAACGTTCTTTTTCCAATCATGTTCAGCATGTTTTACAAAGGAAAGGGGCAACAAATGAGTTAAAACAAATGCTATCACAAAGTGTCTAATGTTTAAACTTGTTTGTATTATTAGAGTTTTGTCTAAGTGCATATGTTAGTAAATGTTAAAATGAATACAATATTTTAAAGAAAAAGAAAATATGCCTGATGTTGTGCCTTTATCTTATGCTACCTGGGAAGCATTCATCTCCCTTCTATTTATTCACTGTGATGGTGAACTTGTTCTGGTTCTTTATTGCCTTGGTATTGTTTATCTGATATTTCTTAGTACTTCATTCAATTTCTAAAGAACAGAGATAACCTACAAAGCTTATACTTTAAGGTAATTATTTAATACATTTCAGCAAGCAATGAAGATTTTCAAGAGCCTAAACAAAAATAAATTTCATAATGAAAAATACAATCTTAGATTAAGCTGTACTGAATTTCACCTCATTTTAATTTGAAATTTAGGAGATTTGTATGTTTAACACAGATCCTATTACTTACCGGAGGAGGTATTCATTTTTAAATGACATTTTCGTCCACTAAGAAATTAGCTCCATAAAATCCATGCTTAATTGTTGTGCCCTAGTTTAATCCTGACCCCTCCCACAGAAGCAGGCTCCCCACGCCTCCCCCTCTTTCCTCCTCTTCCAGCTGCAGTGAGTTTTCAGCACCATTCTAATGGCAGCAAAGCTTCTTGCCACCTCCCCACAGATTGAGGTTGTGGTGCTTTAGTATCGCAGGGGCTCTGGGATTTGCTTTTGACCCTCCCGCTCTCCTGATGTTCCCCTCTTCTATGTCTGCACCACGAGGGACAGCTTTTAGTGTTCTTTCTAAACTTCTGTTCGAGCTCTCAGTGGGGTTTGTGGAGGAGGAATCTGTAAGAGGGCACAGACGCTTCAGTTTCTGCAGCCCCCATGGGTCTCACACTGTTCCACCAGCCTGCACTTGGCCTTCTCCACTGTGTCAACTATTGTACCTAAACTTTTACCTGTTGCATCTTCTCTAGGTAAGGGTGTGCTTCCTTACCCTTTCTCCTGAAGACCCGAATTTCCTCCTATTTTTAACCTCAGCTCTCTGACGAGTTTGAATAAAGCAGTGAATTTGAAGTTAGTCCAGATTGTTTCCATTGTGAATTTGGGAAGGGAGCTAATTCCATTTTTATATCTAAGAGCAAAACCCAAAGTGGAAAAGCATAACTTAAAAAATTCCTTCGAGTGATTAAACACACACATTATTGCTAAAGATTTTGGAAGTGATGAACATTATTCTTTTTACAGTATTAACCTACTTTGTCTCTCTACTATCACTACATTTTTAACTCAAAGCTGTAAGAAGTAATATATTGTCTTGTTTGCCTCCTAAAGAACTCATGACAGTACATATAAGGAAGCTAACTGCTACATGTTTATGTGGAATATTTACAAGATGTATACATTTTTAAAAATGTTTTCACATTTGTTTTTATATTTTAAGTATAAAAAGCAATTGAAGGTTGCAAAATTTTCCAACAAATAGAAAACTCTACAGAGGTGGTTTCTAATTGTTGTATGCATATTAGTCTTTTTCTAACTCAGTAAATATGAATATTTTTATTTATTTTATTCAGAATATGCAATGCTATTTTCCCTAATATGACCTCACATTTGACAAAAAAGGAATCATGATTATACTAAAGAAGGGCCATTAATGTATTATTTTGATTAATAAATAAATATTCTTTTAGGGCATTCTAAATAGCAGGCACACAACGTAGTTCACCACTTTGAGCAGGCTGGAGTTGAGCAGAACTGGAGTAAACAAAGGAAGTGGGTTATATTAGTTTATGATAACAAAAGTGTCACACAAGCTAATGACTTTTGATCAATAGTGGAATTTGAAGGATGAAGTTAGTATGAAGTGAGTCCAAAGAGGCATGCATGGGGAGCAACCATAAGGTACTTTAGGCTAAAATAAGGACTTTGTATTTTATTCTAAGTAAAATATAAAGCCTTTTTTTTTATATAGCAGAAGAATGGTTATGTGATTCGTATGTGGAACCTATAGAGAATATAATCCAGAGGGGTAAGAAGAAAAGTTTGAAGATCATTAAGAAAGTGCTTTGAGTAGTCAAGTTGAGAAATAAGAAGTATTCAAAAATAGTTTAAATATTGCACAAAATGAAAATTTGTAGGATTTTAGGATATATTTTGAAATTAAAATTGACAGATTTGCTAATGGGTTGTATATAGGGTGTGAAAGAAACTGAAGAGTCTAAGACTGCTAGATTTTTGGCCTGAAACTTACGTAAATGATGGTGTCATTTACAAAAATTTATAGCAAGAATCAATACTAAGTGAAAATAGAATTCAGTCCCAGATTTAGCAGTTGGAGTCTTGATAGTCTGTCTATATGCCTTTGTATAATCTTGCATGTTAGGGACAGTTGTATCAGGTGGCAGTGTCGGGTATAGACATCTGGGCCCTGAAATGGGTTAAGGAAGTGATGAGAATATAGTATGATGTAGGTACACACGTTCCACCCCAACTACTCACATCTATGCTTTATAGAGAGGGACTCTATATAGAAAACAAAGAGATGCTTGTATTTGGTGAAATACCTTGTTATAAATATAATTTAGCACAAAAGATAAAAGGGAAAAATGTGTTTAGAGTTTCAGTTGCATTAAGTTGTACTATGTTTTGTTGCAATAAAGCAAACCAATTCTGTGAAATCCAGAATAGCTAGGGACTTCCCTGGCAGCCCAGTGGTTAAGACCCCACACTTCCACTTCAGGACGTGCAGGTTCGATTCCTGGTCAGGGAACTAAGATCCCACATGCCACATGGCGCAGCAGCCCCCCAGAAAGAATAGCTATAAAAAACTTGAGGAAAAAAAAATGAGTTACTTTCACATAGCTATAATTATAGCTCAAAATTATGGAGATGTGATCTTAAAGACTAAGTAAAAACCAAGGCAAAGAAGCAAGCATTTGAAATCTCTTTTCAACCAAGGTATCGACTAATGCCAAAAGAGGTGACATTGAACGAGAGAAGCTAAGAAAATAATTCAACAGTTACAAAGGGCTACTAGATAAATCAGAGTCGACGTTATCTCTCATAGTTTTGTATTGGGACAAGAAGTACAAGAGAAGTGGAAATAAGCTGGCCTCCCCAGGGACTGAAATTCAACTTAATTTATCACAATATCCATGAACCAGGAAAGATAGTTCACTAGTGACCCTAATAGAAGATAACATCATCTTAGGTCTCACAAGGTTACTACAATTTTTACATATAATTTTTGGTACATACTAATAATAACCTGGGCACAAGGAGACAGGACAATGCAACTGAAAACTAAGAGAAACAATAAAAATGGAAGATGTGACATATATTGGAGTTTTCAAACACAAATTTAAAATAAATATGTCTAATATGATTAGAAAAGATAAAAGAGGAGATTAAAATTTTGAAAAAGGAACTACAAATCATAAAAAATTCAGATGGAAAATTTAGAATCAGTATTACAATAACAAAATCAACTCAAAATTTATTAGTGATGAAACTCATGGCAATATAGGAATAGAAGGAAAGTCCCTTTACATTATAAAGAACATCTTAAAAAGTCTACCTACATCATGCATCATACAAATGTTCTCTAACTACAAAAATCTAAAAAAGATGCCTGCTATTAATACTTCTAATCAACATTGTATGAGGATTGTTAAAATGTGATAAATGTAATGCAAAGCAAGAAAAAGAATTATATAAACTGGAAAAGAAAAAATAAAACTGTATTTGCTAATTAATATGATTGTATACATAAAAATTGAAAATAATCTATTATAATTATTAGAATTTATCATCCAGTTTAGATGTTTGCTAGTCAATATATAAAAATCTAAGGTCAATATACAAAAATTGATAAATCAGTCTTAATTTTGCAGCAAAGCAACAAATGACAATATATATTAATTATACAGTAATTGAAAATATTGAATACACAGGAATAAATCTAAAAAGAGTCATGTTACATACGATGAATACTGTATTGAGGCTCAATATTGTAAAGATGTCAATTCTCCTCATATTGCTTTGTAGGCTCAATGCAAGCTCAATTAAAATGTAAAATAAAAATCTAGCAAAATGCTTGTATTCTGACATTCACATCTTAAAATTTGTATAAAACTGAGAATGCCATGAATAGCAAAATCAATTTTGAAGAAGAAAGTAGGAATATTTGTTCTACAGTTATCAAGATTTCTTACACTGCTGAACTCATGTAAAATGTGGATTTTGATATTTGAAACAAAATGATTGGAACAAAACATTGGTGTAAAATATTGATATATGGAAGTGGTGGCAATATAGAGCAGCAGGAGGAAAATGTCTGTTTTAGTCTGCTACAGCCGTCATAACAAAATACCATAGACTGGGTAGCTTATACAAGAGACATTTATTTTCTCACAGTTCTGGAGGCTAGTAGTCCAAGATCAAGGTGCTGGCAGGTTTGGTTTGTTCTGAGGCCTCCCTCTGTGACTTGCAGATGGCTACCTTCTCGCTGTGTCCTCACATGGTCTTTTCTCTATGTACATACATCCCTGGTGTCCATTCGAGTGTCCAAATTTCCTCTTCTTATAAAGACACTAATCAGATTGGGTTAGGGCCCACACTAACAGCCTCATTTTAACTTACCCACTTTGTTAAAGGCCCTATATCCTAATACGGTCATATTCTGAAATACTGGGGTTAGGGCTTCAACACGTTAATTTGAGGATGAGGGTAACAATTCAGCCTGTAATAATGACCTTTTCAACAACTAGTTCTGGTTCCAGATCAGCTGGATATTCAAATAAAAATAAAACCTGATCCCTAGCTCTCTCCATAATAAAATCAATTTCACATGAATTGTTGATCTAGATATTCCAATTACACATTATACATTCTGAAATTTTCCAACAGTTCTTTGATATGATGTTGGTTTTTTATTCATTCTTTTTTTTCTCTTTACATTTCAGTGGGAAATTTCTATTCACATGTCTTCAAGCCATGTACAGTCTACTAATGAGCCCGTTTCAGGTATTCTTCATTTATTATATGTTTTTGTGATTTGGGAGGTTTTTTTTTGGCCTCTCCATGCAGCATGTAGAATCTTAGTTCCCTGACTAGGGATCAAAGCCACTCCCCTTGCAGTGGAAACACAGAGTCTTAACCACTGGACCACCAGGGAAGTCCCGATTTATTATATGTTTTTAATTGTTAGTATTTCCTTCTGATTGTTTCTTAGAATTGCATTCTACTTACATTTCCCATATGTATTTCATGTTGTCTATTTTTTCCATTATAGCCCTTAATATATTAATCATAATTATTTTAAATTCTCTATTAATTCCAAAATCTGTGTCATTTCTGAGTCAGATACCATTGACTGCTTTGTCTCTTCAGACTGTTTTTTCTTGTCTTTTAGCATGCCTTGTGATTTTTTGTTGATTTAAAAATGTGCAGAAGAAATGAATAGATATATTTCCAAGAAGACATCCAAATGAAAAGATGCTCAACACCGCTAGTCAACTGGGAAATGCAAATTAAAACCAATATGAGATATCACCTCACACCTGTTAGAATGGCTATCATCACGAAGCCAAGAGATTACAAATGTTGGCAAGATGTGAAGATAAGGGAATCTTTGTACAGTGTTGAGAATGTAAATTTGTTGAGCCACTATGGAAAACGATATGGAGTTTCCTCAGAAAATTAAAAATAAAACTACTATATAATCCAGCAATCCCATTTCTGGATATGTATCCAAAGGAAATGGAAACAGGATATCAAAGAGATACACGCATTCCCATATTCATGGCAGCATTATTCACGACAGTCAAGATTCAGAAACAACCTAAGTGTCCCTCATTGGATAAATGGATAAAGACGTGGATATTATTCAGCCACGAGAAAGAAGGAAATCCTGCCATTTGCAAAAACATGAATGGATCTTGAGGACATTATGCTAAGAGAGATAAGTCAGACAGAAAAAGAAAAATACTTTATGGTATCACTTATATGTAGAATCTAAAAAAGCCAGACTCGTGAAAACAGAGTGTAGAATGGTAGTTACCATGGGCTAGAGGGTGGAGAAATTGGAGACATGTGGGTTAAGGGTACATATATGCATAGTAGAGAAATAAATCCTGGAGAGATAATACGCAGCAAAATGATTATAGACAACAATACTGTATTATAAACTTCAAAGTTGCTAAGAGAGTAGATTTTAATTGTTTGTTCCCATCACAAAAAGGACATGATAATTACTGATATGATAGAGGTGTGAGCTAACACTGCAGTGGTAAGCATATTGCAATACATAAATGTATCAAATCAAAACCTTGTATACACCCATAAATTTACACTATGCTGTGTGTCAGTTATATACCAATGAAAATAAATAGTTAAAAAGAATGGTGGTTAGATCTATGACTTCAAACCTCAGATGGGTCTCTAGGTTTTTCAGAATACTCTGGACATTTAAGAAAGTAGTTATTAAAGCATTCTATAAATATTGGTTTAGGTGTTTGTCTTTTCAACATAATAACTTATTTTCTTACCACCACCCTGGATAGCAGAGAGTGTATTTTTATTCATTTGTGTTCAACTAAAATTTGTTAAATAAACATCCAATCAAAAATTCTGCATTTGACCTCATTTTCACCTCGGATCTGGCCGATTCTTTCATTATGTACTTACTAATAAGCAATCTAAATTTAATGGCTCTCCCCTCTTAACCATTAATTAGATTCTTTTAGGAAAATATGTTCAAGTTGTCGAGTGTGGTAATGGAATACAAAAAGTGTAAAATCAGCATTTTTCTTTAGCTTAGGCATCTTTAGGCAGGAAGTAAGTTAACCACACGCAACAAACTATATTATTTCAAAAAGTACAAGAACCTGCTTTATTTTGAAGCATTTCACCTTAGTAATTGGGGACATATAGCTCAGGCCAAACAGAAATCACTAGTGTCAGCATCACAGGGATATGTTGGTAAATGGTCAATAATCAGTTGGGTGCAGTGGAGAGGAACCCTGATTTGTAGCGTTTACTGATTTATGTACTGTAAATACCCCCGAAATGACTGATTTGAAGATTTCAATGTGATGTCATGAAATGTAGACTTGGGAGGATATTGGCACGATTATTCTTCGAAGGCAATCCCAGCCCAAAACTGCCTCTCGTTAAAAAAAGAAAAAAAGAAAAAAAATCAGTTACAGTTGGTGAAATTGACAAAATAAACCTCTCTTAAATTATTCTACTTCAGATTTCATATTTAATGGCAGTCAGAAATTTGTTATACTTTAAAAATCATTTTTTTTGTGTGAAACTAACATTTAAAGTTCACTTCAGAGAGATTATCATACTAAATCATTTTAATTCCACCAACAATTTCAAGTGTATTTGACAAAGGGGCAGATGGCCTAAGTGAGGAAAGGCTCTCCATATTACATAAGGACACACATAAAGAGACAGAAAAATGACCTCAGAAAAGCTATGCTTCTTTAAGTTAGTCTTTGCTTTTAACTACTCTTTTCATAGCTATAGCTTTGTTTCAGATATCATTCATGAGTGCCCTGGGTTAAGAATTACAATAGAATTTACATGACAAGAATACTGTGTTAGTATGATGTGTGCCTAGGTTTAAATTTTTAATATATATATTTTAACATATGTTTTTGACCAAACAGCTTTAGAAATATTTTGACATTTTAAAGCTTTGTCTTTTAACTGAAAGTGTTATTTGTGGGCAAATAAAAGATATTACAGTTTATTGTTAACAATTAGAAAATTTCCACATCTTGCTCCAATTACATAGTTTTAGCAAATTCTCCAATTACTATGTATTCTCCAATGGGATGACCTGATTTATTGTTGCCTTCCTGTGTGCCTTCCAGTCTTTGGTTTGTGTGTAATTCATTTGCACTGGAACGACACGTATTATGAGGAAGATAATCTAAGGTTAGCTGACAAGCAGTAGGTTTAGTTCTTAAATATTTAAGAACTCCCATAGCACTAATCAAATGACATGACCCCAAGTGCTGAATACAAAATATTTCATTAGCTTGCATAAAATAAAGAGAGATTATTTGGTAGACACTATTAAAAATATGTTATTCTGATATAATCGTGTAGACATTTCTTACTTCTGGTGACCTACATACACTATTTCAATGGAATTTAAATTACTAAATAAAAATAGCTTTGGGGATTTAGTTTGTGCTAGCACTGGGCTCAGTTCTAGTACTGGGTCCCTATAACAACAAGGATTAGTGATTTCAGGCAATCGAAACAATTTATTCTTCAAAAAATGCATGAAACTGCATAATGTGTCTAAAAAGAATTAGCACAGGAGTACATACTTCAATACACCACCATTTAGAAAATTCCATCTCTATCATATTTATCACATATTCTAACTGAGGAAAATTGCACACATGGGAATTAAATGATTATCTAAAGACAACAGGCCAAATTAATAATTGAGGTGCATGATTTGTATAATAAAGTAAATTTATTTAAGGGACTTGATAACCCATATTCATTATCTGCACAGTGTGAAGTGCTCTACTTTTAATTCTGCTTTAACTTATGAGAACATCTTTTTACCATAATTGATGTTAAAACAATCCTGATAGATTTTATTATTTTTTATGTATTGATGTTACATAACTTTTTTCCTAAGGCAAGCATATTTAGGTTTCCTAAATATTAACATATATGACTCTATGATATTTTAAAATATTAACCTCATGTTAACTGCATATTAATATTTTTAACTTTTCTATTATTTTCCCTGAATTTCCTGTTTCTTTGTTCATTTTCAAGTGAAAGATATAAAAAAGAACAAAACTCCACAGGTTGTCTGTAAGTTTGGGGGTTTGATTTCTAAATCCTAAATTCCTAGGGGTGTTTATAAGGTTGTACTAGTTAGTTTAAAAAAGGGGGTGGGGATTTCCCTGGTGGCGCAGCGGTTGAGAGTCCGCCTGCCGATGCAGGGGACACGGGTTCGTGCCCCGGTCCGGGAAGATCCCACTTGCCGCGGAGCGGCTGGGCGCGTGAGCCATGGCCGCTGAGCCTGCGCGTCCGGAGTCTGTGCTCCGCAACGGGAGAGGCCACAGCAGTGAGAGGCCCGCGTCCCGCAAAAAAAAAAAGGAGGGGGGGTGGATTTCAGATACTTACATCATGCACAGAGTCGTTAAGGGAGAAGGATTAGGGCTGGGAACGGGGATTCCTTTATGAATTTGAGAGAGTTGGTGGAAACAAAATACTGGTGGTTTCCAGCACAGAGATTTGGTAGCAGAATAATGCTCCAACCCCAGGTGTCCTCCTACTTCCCAGAATCTGTGAATGTGTCTACTTTATCTATCAAAAGGCACTTTGCAGATATGATTAAGATAAGAATCTTGAGATGGGATGATTATCCTGTATTATCTCGGTGGGCTCCATGTAATCATAAGGGTTCTTATAAGAGAAAGAGGGATGCAGGATGGTGAGAGGGATGTGAGAAAGACTCAGCAGATCTTTGCTGATTTGAAATCAGAAGGAAACCATGAGCCACAGAATGTGGGTGGTCCCCAGAAGCTGGAAAAGACAAGAAAATGGTTTTGTCCTGGATCCTGCTGATACCTTGACTTAAGCCCAGTGAGATCATTTCTTGACTTCTGATCTCCAGAATTGTAAAAAGATATATTTGTGTAGTTCTAAGTTGCTAAGTTTGTATAATTTGTTATAGCAGCAATAGAAAAAAATACAAACAGAAAGTCAGGAAGGTGAGAAGAAAACAGATTAAATGGCTCTGTGGTAGTTGTGCTTAGCAGAGGGAGGATTATAAATAGACTCACAGAAGGACTCTCATGGCCAAGCATGGCACAGAATCACATCAAGGCAACAGATCTGAAGAGCTATACTACGAGATTGATGGGTATCTCTATGTGGACAGAAGTAAAAAATGACAGGATGAATTTGGGAACCAAAAATTAATTTCTATGCATAGTTCATGACATTATGTCTGATTTTGATATCATACTCATTTGAGAAATAATTATCAGATTCTTTGTTTAACTCATGTTTTATTCATGGACAAAAATTTACGAACGTTATTTATGTTTCTCAGCTCCTAGTTCTTTTATTTATTGGCAAATCTCAAAATACTGACTTGATACTCCCTGATAATAAGCAATGCCAAAATAAAAATATCTATAATACACTTAATTTTATTGCAATTCTATTTTAGACAGGAAACCAAATACTCTGTTTTTTTCATTTTTCCTATCTCATTCTTATTTTGTTTTTCCTTTTTTTTTTTCTTGTTTCCCATTTCATTACGATCTCAGTAAAATATGGTTATGGACATGTTAAACTTTTAACATGTCCATAACTTAATTCACAATATCATAGTGTTTGAAATATTTAGAAACTCATATGAAAAACAAAATACACATAGTAGATGGAGAGTATTTGAGAGTACACACTTAAACAAAGATCAGAGTACTTATTGGGGAAGAATTTTACCAAATTAAGAATCTTCTTTAGTTAATCACTAACCTAAGATTAATGTATATAACTACATAGTTGGATTCACTTTTCTCTTAAATATTTTCAGTTTCAGGTTCTGGAATTTTTTTTAACAAAAGATAGATGAAACAAGGTCTTTGGCATTCAATTTGCTGAATTGTTAAAATTGGCAATTATATTAGAAGCATTAAAAATATCATATGTAAATAGCAAGAGCTCTCACTTAGTTTCAGATAGTTAAAACATTTGAAATGATTTCTTAGATGCATAACTTTACCCCACTCTTTCCTTTAATTTTAATAAATTCTTAACTTGATTCAGTGTTTATTTAATGAGGATTTTAATATTAAAAGAAGAGTCAACTCTGCTAATGTCAAAAGAAAAACAAGACTTTAAGATTATTTGTAAGGGTGTCTGTGGGGTGCAATTTGCTTCCATTAAATCAATTTGTACAGCCCAAAATATTCTTTTCATTATAATTGCACTTTAAAATTCAGGCAATATTACCAATTTAATATATGGATAACATTTAGTTTGCTCTTGATTGCTAGGCATATAGTATTTTCGATTATCTCTACTAGAGAGAAAATAGAAAAATGGACTCAAATTTCATTTAGTGTCTATTTATTACATGGTTATACCTGCTAGCTATTCAAATTAAGTTGGTTATTGAAGAAGTTCAGATCTTATTTTTCATACTAGTATAAAATATGAAGGAAATATTTTCACTGTAAGAATAAAGGTAATTAATGGCAACAAAATTATAATTCTATATTGATAGAGTATTAGTGATCATCTGATCTAAATTTTCTTTTTAATAGGAAAGGAAATTGAGATTGAAAAGTCTATTGACTTGTCCAAGGTTTTTAACTACCTAGGAGCATTAGAAAATATGAAACTTTATCCTCCCTTTGGTTTTATTTTCCTCAGATTATTGAAGTAAATACATTGATTTTTACATACAATGCTGTAAGAATTTTATTGCACACAGTTTTTGAGTACTGTAATATATGTTATAAATGAGAAGTGTGCATTTTATTAAAGCTGGTTAATGCATTTTTCCAATCCTTTACCTTACACTTTGACTGCAAAATCAAAGAAATTTCTTGAAGATGTTGCTACAGATTACAAAAAATGTACACCAAATATCTCTATCTTTTCCCCAGTCCCTCTTCCCACACTTCAACACTGGAGAAGATAAATAGATGCAGAAGAAATAGAATGAGTGGGAAAGAAGAAAGAAATTAAAGATACCATTCTCTGCTTTATCACGTGGGCTGCCTGAATTTTAACAATCAAGTATGAACTGAAGGGATGGATGATAATTCAGTTAAATTTAACATTAAAGTTTTAAATGAATTAATGTAGAAGAAGGAAGGTATCCAGGGGAGAAAGCTGGAAATAACCCTGGGACTGCATTAAAGGCACTGGTTTTAATGGCCATGTAGGGAAAAGGAGACTTTGCACTCATTCAACTGGCAGTGTTGGAACTGAAATGACTGTACAAAGCCAGGTTTCTCAAAAATTCAGCTTACTCAGTGAATGATGGGCTAAGGAAAAAAAAAATTAAATTGAGATAGAGGGTGACCAGAAGGGGATTACTCTATCTTGACTTCTATTGGAGCTGGATAAAATTTGAAAAAGAAAGGAAGGAAGGAAGGGAGGAAGGGAGGGAAGGAGGAAGGAAGAGAGATTTATTATAAGAAATTAGCTCATGTGATTATGGAGGCTGATAACTCCAAGCTTGAGTCCAAAAGCCTGAGAATCAGAATAACTGATGATGTAAGTTCCAGCCCAAGGCCAAATCCAAAGGCAGAAGACCAATGTTCCAGCTCAAAGACAATCAGGCAGAGAGAGAATTCTCCCTTACTCAGCCTTGTGTTCAGGCCTTCACTCAAATGTTAATCTTGTCTGGAAACACGCTCACAGCACCCTCAGAAATAATGTTTATCCAACTATCCAACCATACAGGCACCCCATGACCCAGTCCAGCTGACACATAAAATTAACCATCACAAGACTTATATAGTCAAGGAAACAATGAGATGGTGTTTTCAGGAAGGTGGATTTTTCAGATGTATCTATTACCCGTTATTGACTGTGGAGGTTTTTGTAGGTTCACATTTCATGGTTCTAATGAAACTGTGAACATTTCTTGTACTGCATATCTGTATTTTTGTATGAACTTGAAATCTGTGTTGGTGACCTTCACAATTGCCTTAATTAGCTGAGTCTTACTAAGTGAGGGCAGTTCCACTGGTTTACCACATTACTTAAATATGTTCATAGCTTAACATTATTTTCTTCAAAGGAAAACTGCAAACATGACCTTAGCTTGACCCATTCTATTCCTTTAAAAGTCTGGAAATCAAACAGAATATGGAATTAGGCTTTTGTATAAAATTGGGGTTTAATTAGAAACACATTTAGGTAGCAATGCAATGAAGCAGTGAAACTCTGAGAGAGTTTTATTGTTTGCTTTCATGATGCTGAGATCATATCTGCTGCTTGTGTATATCTATATAATATACACAGTATTTAAGCATACACAAAATATTTATGTAGTTTATTATCTGAACTTACCTAAATTGTGGGTCTTATCTTTAATAGTTTACTTAATCCTCTTTTGCTAGGGAGAAGGAGTAAACTGTGATCACTCTAATTTATTTAGAGAAATGCCTGCCTGGTATTTGCTCTACCCTCTCTACCAGGAAGTTAGGATGACACTTTGAACAACAAATCACATGGCCAGTGACAGGCTTATTCTCATGCACCTTATAAAGAACATATTTTCATGAATGAAACCTAAAAAAAAAAAAAATTACCAAAATCAGTTTTAAAGCATTTAAAGTTTCTCTCTCTCCTATTAGGACGTTTTAAAATGTCTCTCAAATAAATTCAGGAAAGCTATTTTTTCATAAACCTAATGTGTACCTTGCACATTGCATAAGTTTAATGGATATTAGAGAAAACAATATATGTGTATAGTTATTCCTTTGTATAACATTCACCATATGATTATATATATCTGCATATATGTGTGTGTATATATATATATATATATATATATATTTTTTTTTTTTAACTCCTTTAGGGCAGAAACACAATCCCCCGAGTTTCTAGTATAATTACTGACTCCTAGAAATCATAATATACATAGTGAATTTTTGGCAATAAATGAATGAATGGGTGAATGAATTCTAGAAATATCAGGACTTATATTTTTTGACTTTCTAAATCAAATATTCCCTGAAAGATAGTCATTAGATGTCATGGGCTAGCTTTATTTTCTTTTTAACTTATCCCTAATCTAAACAAACAAAGTATGATATTTATGAAAAACAATTTAAAAACCAAAGTTTCCAAAGTTAATATTGAGTGAGTAGAAAAAAATTAAATGAAAACTTTCCCATATGTTCAGTAGTAAAGGAAAAAAAAAAGAAAAAAAAACACTTTAAATATGCCTTTGAAAACATGAAGAGAAGAGGAGGTCCTGAGAGCCCAAGATAGAGTGTTTCAAATGGCAGGGGGATAATATGAAAATGTGAAATGTGAAAATGAGTGAGGAACACAGTCCTTCACTCCATCAACACCCTCTGAGATGCTGTAAAAGGGACATATGGGAGCTCAGGCTTAACTAAGAAGTGGGAATTTCCTTGCAGTGATCATAATGATTTTATAACATTTCTTATACTTCTGAGGAGACAACGTGTTTTAAAGATAACAAAAAAATGTCATATTTATTATAAGCTGTTTAAATGTTTTCTTTTAAACATAACATTATTCTCATGGCATATATACATGAATATGAATATATACTTCCAATCATAATTATTTCAGAATATCTTATTTAATGTTGTATTTAGATAATAAATCATAAATTTAGATGTATGATTTATTTATTTAGATGTATTTAGATAATAAATCATAAATTCTTTCTTAAAAAGTCTGTTATGAGTCCATTTATTTTACATTAAAAAAATTTTGAAGATGTTATCTGCATCTAGGGCCATCTTACATAGAAGACACTATTGCATACTTAATTCTTGATGAGAAGTGAATAGGATTTTAACTATGTCTAATCAACTTGGAAGCACATTGTTGACACAGATACCTACAGGGAATGTGGAAGTAGGAGTTGAAATATGTGTTGATATAGGTAGATGATATAAAAAGTTAATAATGCTGAAGAAGACAATGTATATTCACAGATAACATCCCCTGCCACATCTGTTTTGATAGGTGAACTGTGGACATGATATGAGATGTATTTGAAGCAGTTCTACACAGAAGAACACAGAATATGCCAAGCTTAGTGATTTTACTCATGTCAATGATATAAAAAAAAAGAGTGGCATGTTTAAAAATTATATATATATATGATATATATATGACATACACACATATACACATTCTATACATTTAAATCTATACATATATATAGATAGATTTGTATTTATATTCTTTGGTCATCCCCAAAATATTGTGAAGAGATTACTAATTGGCTAGTCTGAACTAGATTGAACACACCTGTACTTTTTATGGTTTCACTCTCAAACTATACAAAATGTTTTCATTACTAGAAAGATCACAGTTCTCAAAAATCCGGGTTATATCAAAACAAATTTTGTAAAACAAATCTAGTTTTGTAGTTCAGTTAGTGGATTCATTCATTTGAGATTATCGGGGACATATTCTTTTCACATGCAAACATGGAGGTAGTGAAGAAACCTTTGAAATATTAGGTCATTCTCCTTTTATATTGCATTTTTTCACTTGAATTCCCAAGCCTCTATCTTCCACCCAACTCCAGGCAGCTAGACCTAAGTCACTCACTTCCTCAAGGTAACTGTTGTTTCTGTGGAACCAGTATAGTACAGATGTCAGATGAATTGCTTTATATTTCATGCCGTTAGAAAAAATACTATGATCAACACAGTGAATATTAAACACTGTCTGAAATCCCCCGTCTAGGGATATTTGGCAATACCTGGACTCATTTCTGGTTGCCATAACTGAGGGCGGAGGGGTGCTGTTGGCCTCTAGAGGGTAGAGGCTATATCTGCTATATTCTAAAAGGCACATGATGGCTTCTACCACATACAATTATCCAATCCAAAATGCAATAGTATTGAGGTTGACAAACCCTGGGCTGGAGGAAATGAGGAAAGAGGAACCTCTTTAACATGGGAGAAGAGGTAAGAGATCACCAAGTTCTTTGCTCCCTTCCCCAGAATTAGGGAGGCCTGTTGGAACCCAGTCTGTTGGCAGAGAGCATGAGTCTCCATTCCTGTGAGTGCAACACCTACGCTAACAATAATTTAGCTGCCTTCTCTTTGCAAGCTAATAAGGATTTTCCTATGGACAAGCAGCAAGCATGTCACCCACTAATTGTGCAAGGAGTTCTGATGCCACTTTTGACCCCGCAATTTGTTGCCTTATCAAACAAACGCTCTATAGGCCACCCTTGTTTCGATGACCCAGGACACTAGACACGTTTAAGGGAAATGCTGTGGAGGGGAAAAGCCTCTGCATTTGACCCCAGGGGTATCAGAGAACATCATCTGAAGACTGACCCTTGAGCAGTGTGGTGACCGAACACCCTCCGCCTCATCAAGTACACATCTTCCTCTAAAAAAGTAAAAATTTTGCATGATGTTACCCTCCAAAAATAATTTAAAAGTCTCCATCCTAGCAAACAATTAAAAAGAGATTAGAAGGGCTTCCCTGGTGGCGCAGTGGTTGAGAGTCTGCCTGCCGATGAAGAGGACACGGGTTCGTGACCCGATCCGGGAGGATCCCACATGCCGCGGAGCGGCTGGGCCCGTGAGCCATGGCCGCTGAGCCTGCCTGTCCGGAGCCTGTGCTCCGCAACGGGAGGGGCCGCAACGGTGAGAGGCCTGTGTATCGCAAAAAAAAAAAAAAAAAAAAGAGAGATTAGAAAATTGTATTGAAAGGAAATATTTATTTGTATTGTTTTTTGCCTTATATGCATATTTCCCTTGTTAAGTCCATCGTAATTTCCAGGAAAAGTCATCGTGATGTAATTACTTTCATGAGATTGACAGCAAGAGCCAATCTATTATAGATTTTTATGACATGCTAATTTCCCATCTGTCCAGGGCACTTCTTTTCATGTGCCAACATTTTAGAGAAAAGTTATAAGAATTGAAAGCTTGCTCTTCTTCTAATTGCAGGTTGACAATTATTAATGAAATATTCTTGCTAAAGGAGAAGGCATGCCTCTTCTTTTTTAAAAAGGTCAATTTTATTTAAAAAATTAATGTTCATTATAACCTCCAAACTGAAAATTATTTTCTAGTCATATAAGTAGGGTCTTATCCCTAATCCTAAAATGACTTCCTTTCTCACATTTATTATTCCCAATATTGTCTGTGAAATTTAATTGACATTAAGAACCTCTCCGAGAAGTCTTCATTGAAACATACCATGTAGAAGATTATAAAATTAACCTAACTCTTTTAAAAAAAACATTGTGGGTGCTATAAATGAATCAACCAGTGACAAACTGAATCATTTTTTTCCTGGTTATGAAAGAAAGCAAAGCAATAGGCATAGAAATCTTAAGAAATCTCAAGTCAAAGTCCACATTTAATCTACAGCAGAAAGCATTAGGAAAGCTTGTTTTTACATTTCACTCAGTGTGCTCTAAGTGGATTACATTTATGCCAATATACTGCTTCTTTGTCTTTCTGAGTGGCTTGGAGGGTCTGGGATCACCAGAGTCCTGGACTGGTTGCTTCACATCACGAGAAATCTCATACTCTTACTCATGTATGGGACAGATGTTGTTTGAGTGAAACATTTGAAAAATGTTGAGAGGCATTACTTCATATTCCAATGTTTGAATACATCCTTTTATTATTAATTAATTTGGGGAAAACAAACAACACAAGATTGATGGCACTGAAAGGGAAGAGAGGATACATGGAAAACTGGTAGGGAAACCATAGTGAAATACACACAAAAAAGGTACTACAGAAATCATTTTGATTAAAAACTATGTAATGTTTTTATAAACTCATGAAGTTTTTGAAAATACTGTGTAGATATAGATTTTAAACAAGATTCCAGAATGAAGAAGAAAGAAAAAAGCTAACACTCCTAAGTACTTCAGAGGGATGGGTCTTGACAAGAGAAGCATGTATTTAAAAATGACCACACACTAGTTTTTCCCACTTAATAAATCCCTCTACAAATAAGGACATTATAGTCTTATTTCTCAACTGATTCAGGGGGAAATCCTCAGTTTGACTAAAATGCCATTAAAATGATGTGACAAAAGAGAAAAGCAATATTAGTGAGAAAGGTAAATTTAGCAGGGCTGATTAGATAAATACTCAGCTGATGTGACAATTATTGAAACCAGCATTTGCAAATTGCATTAGATCTGCACCTTTTTCATTTAATTTATTTGAATGCTCTGAATACAGATTAACTCTCTTAGCCTAATAATTCTTGGTTCATTAGCATTAAAATGAGATCTGCAAGTTCCTTGGAATAACCTTTAAATTGTTTCTTCTAACTTCAGCATAACTTCTGACAGTATCTCTAAATCTCCTTGAACTATTATTTTGTCATGTTCAACTCTTCTCAAGCTCTTTTTAGTTTAGTTTTTTACCAATGGCTAGAGTTTTAAAATTGACTTTTAAAAGCAATCCACAAATTTTGTCTTAGAGACTGGGGGCACACAGCAAAGAACTTCCAAGCCTTTATTTAGATATGCTAGCAAAACTTCAGGCCATATGGTAGCTTTGAGAGTAAGTCCTTAAAATATACCAAGGGGCATAGTCAGGGTGGTCAGACAAAATGTTTTATGCATGATGTTTTCCCAAATCCTCAGTAGCAGAAAAGAAATTGTAAACAATAAAGTTCTTGTTACCTTCTCTGCTGCTTTTTCGAAAGACTTAGAAAGGAAATTTGCTGAAGGCACTGCACAGTATAGGTTACACCAGATACACAGCACAGACACCAAATCGTTTCATAGAAAAGTATTTTGAAAATGGAGTAAAAAATAAAGGGAAGAGAGGAGAGAGAAAGAAAAACTAATGAAAAGACTGAAGAAATATCTACAGGCAATGCTGGACAGAAAACAGTCTCAAGATTTTTCAGTCGACAGGCAGCTTAAAAGTATTATATAGAGTAAATCAACTATACTTCAATAAAAGAAAAAAGTATCATATGGACTACTCTCATTTAAATGAAATGACAGTGAGAATATGATCATATATATATATATACATACATATATATATATATTTGAATAAGTGTTGTAGTAGGGGTTTTGAAAAAAAATCTGGTTTCTGAACATTTAATTCAAATATTAAAGTGCATTTCAAACAGGCAAGCAAGTCAGATTTTCTAGGTCAAAACAATCTTCAGAAAATAAAAAGGAATTAACTTTATGAATGCTCCAATGTGAAATGAACCAATCTCAAGCTCCATGATTTATAAGTCTGAGAGAGTTTTTGAATGCACTTCAGGAAATTTCAATTTTATGCTTCTTTTTCAAATGTGCCAAACTAAAACAATCATTTAAAATATATCACAAAATCAAACGTTTTGACTTGAGTTATCAACAAAATTGAGAGGTAGTTGTATTACTGATATGAAATTATTATATTTTACTAAATCTCATTATATGTCTAGTAGTTCAACAATATTAATTATGTCACCTAAAATAAATTACAAAGATTATAGTTTCCTTAGTTTTCCTATTCCTATTTGCAATAATTTCTAATTTTTTATAACACATGAAACAGAATTTTATCTTTTTCTTTTATTAATGATATTGATTCTGAAATATATGATTGATCTGTTCCAAATTAACCACGATACATGAAATTAAAGATTGACTTTTATAATAAATTCAATTTTTTATGTAAGTGAAATCTTTCAGTCTGTATGAGAATAACCATCAGGGTACACATGTCTGTAGTGGCCACATATCCTTTGCAGAATTTTATTACTTAGTAAGAAAACACAGTGAAATAAATAACTTTGTATTGTCACTTCTGGTTTCCCATTATGACGCTCACAGGGGTGTATTCTACTCTAGTCTAGTGCTACGTGCTCAGAAAAGTTAGACCACAGATTCTACCCATTGAGAAAATGCTTTCGAATAAATTTCAATTTCTACAGAAAGAAGAGTTAACAAATATACATTTCTTACTGACCCTACTTTGAGGGAGAATTAACAGGTTTTTTTTGTAGCGAAGACGTACTTTTTCCATGCACTACTCCGTGTGTGCTACATTGCATGCTCTACATTTCTACGCATTATATTTCACCCAGACACTTCCCATTTAGGCAAATAATTTCAAATTGATTTTAAAAATAACAGCTTGAAATCAATAAAGCAACTCTGATTTTGTCTGCCCAGAGGTAATAACATATTAGCTTGAATTTTGGCAACAATTTTTTTTTTTTGGTTGACATTATTCTGTCATTTAGTTGTTCCATATATATTTGAAATAATGCAGCAGGGTCAAACTTATTTTAAATATTTTCAGATACTTATGTTAGTCATAGGACAACTTCTATTTAGTGAGTAATAAGATACAATCTTCTTCTTAACAAATAGCAGCATGTTACAAGAAAGTTTTAAGATCTGTGATTAGCAGCCCTTGTTCTGCTTCTGGATATATGAACTTTTACTTGTTGCAAGATCTTCAAACTCTTAGGAGCTGTATATGCTTACTTGAAAATCACATCTGTTATCCTTGTTAGGCAAAGGAGATGTTCATGAAGTTTTAAATCCCTGCCATCTCTTAAAACAAGTGGGCTTTTTTTTTTTTAGTAAAGTCACCCTGGTTTCTTCATTTGTGGCAGATTTGATAATGGATCCAAGGACTCTAGGTAAAAGCCATGAGTTTTTAACTTTGGTTTATTTTTCTTTGTAAAGTGTTACCTTTGATAATTATTATAGTGGCATTCTGCAAGTGGTAAACTCTTTTTTTATAGTAATAATTTAGCTATATTTGATTTTACCTGTAAATGATGGATAATTTAGATGTAAGTTCTAAATCAAGAGGTTTTGTGTTTTTTTTTTTCCAACAATTTGAATCTATTACTGCATGCTTTCTGGCACCTATATTTGTTAATGGGAAATAATGTCTTGAAATCTTGTCTTTGTAGGTAATTTGTCTTTTCTCTCAAAAGACAAAAAATTGTGTTTGTTGAGATATAGTTTCAAAAATTTGTTGAGATATGGCTTCACTTCAATGAATCTATTTGTACATTTATTTTTATAAATTTTATTTAGTAATCCAATGTTTAAGATGGTATAGCATAAATTCTGCCAGTATAGGTATAGCCCACACCCAGGGGAATCAGACTTCATAAAAACTACTCTGGGGGATTATCTAAGTGTTAGCTTAAAAAACAAACAAACAAACAAAAACAGTGGTTATGAGGATGGAGATTGTTGTTCTGGGCAATATGAAACTCATTTTCTAATTTTTTAGAAAGCCCAGTGCTAACAGGCTGGACCCTTGATGCTGGGTAGTTAATTCCCTGTGATAGTTTAGGTGCTGATATATTTATTCATATCACATCCAAAGATTATCTGTACATTTATTTTGCTTAAGAATCAAATAGACCTGCACATTTTCCAATCTAGTGCACAGAATCACTGTAAAAGAAAAGTGAAAATATACATAATATGTAATTCCCATCATCAATTCTGTTTGGAGTGTTTTATTCTGTTTTTTTTTTTTTTTTTTTTACCATTAAGTCCATTATATATCAGTTTTGCTTTTCCCAAGAACTACATGTTAGAGTTTAACAAAATGTTCATTTCTATATTTTAGTCATTTTCATTTTCTCTATCAATTCTGTGCTCTACCTCAATAAATTATTTTCCTATTTTTATTAGTCATTGTTTATTTCTATAGTTTGAAAATAATAAATATAACCAATAGACAGTTATTGGTTGGACATGGACCATTTTCATTTTCATGTGATCTCTATATCTCTCTCTGCACCTCCTCTCTTCTCTTCTCTTTACCAACCCTATCATTTTTCTTACGCATAGGGTTGTCTATCATTGTTTCTCTGACTTTTTGTATATCATATCCATTTAGATTTGCCAATTTGTCAACCCTAAAATTGGGCTCAATCATTTAGAATTTCTTAGATAAAATTCCCAAAGGAGAAAATCCAGTTCATCCATTTTTTTTCATGTCAGGCCATAGGCATAATATTCTGGCCACACTACTGTTGGGTTCAGTATACCTGGATTAGTCACCTACAGCCTAGGAGACTGGGAATGGTACACCAGTCAAACAGTAATATCCTAAGGTAAGTTCAGGGAGGACAGACCCATCTATGAGCAGAAGGGCAAAAGTGGGCTTGATTTTTGGAACAGACACAATCTGTGAAATCAGGTCCTTGAGATCCTTCTGACCCTTGGGGTTTTAAGCAGGAAGTATCAGAAAAGTTACCACAAGGATAACTACAATGTGTTGGCCAAGTATTCATAGCACTTCTGCTTTTTAGTCCTTAGATATCAGTTCTTCATTATGAAGCAGACCTTACCCAGTGTTGGATTGCTCACCTACTAATAAGAATGTGAGGTGGGATCAGGCCATTGTGAGATAAAACAGTTTTACCTGACTGATGTGTTGTTGACACAGTAACCCTGATCAGCACAAGTGGAACAGCAAGTTCAAGGCTGTGGATAGCACATATGGCCAGTACTATATATAAATAAAATTCAAAGTTAAAAAATTATATTCAAAATAAATTGATTAATGAAATGATCAAATGTCATATTTCTTCAAAAATGTATTTAAAATGTGTGTATACATTTTCTCATGTCTAGATGGGTTTGTCTAAAGGAGAACATAGGTGAAACAAGGTTGAATGTACAAAAATTATTCCAGAGAGGAATATCAATAGATCTTAAATGAGTGGTATGTACATTTAAGATGGAACTAATTATATTAATTAAAATAGAATAATTTTAATAAATGCATGGCAAAGACTGTGTATGTATGTGTGTATACACACTATACATTAAGACTATGTAGAAATTATTTTAGAATGCAACGTGATATAGTTTTTTTTACTATATGAGCTCTACTCAATTTAATTCATACATATTAAAAATTTTTATTATGTGCAAGTTACTTTACTAGCTCCTGGGGATACAATTGTAAATGTAGTAAGTATTCTTCAGAAAACACATAAATTCAGAAAGGAGTACAGACAAGTACACAGAGAGAGATATGGTGTATTACATGCTACGTTGACAAAAAGAATAGGAATTTTTAAATAGAAAAGCCTCATTAGATGAAATGGCATACCAGACAAGACATAAAATACAAGTAAAAGGTCTTCAGGTGAAAAGGAGGTGTAAGGAAGAGTATTCAAGGAGAAAATGTGATACATGTAAATGTCCCAAAACAAGGAAGAAAGATCATGAAATTGCAAGCCACAAAATATTTATGTCCCCTGAGTAAAAATCATGAAGGCTAGAAGGTAGATGGTAGTAGAGTGATAAGATATGAAGCTAGAGAGACAACAGAAGGCTAGTTCATGTAGAGTTCCCATAGGTTATGTATAGTAGTCTATATGTAAATGTATAATAATCTAAGGCCAATGGCAAGTAAAAACTTGGAAAGTAGTGGGGGGAAGGGGGGAAGAGATACATGATTATGTTTGCATGTTGAAAGCCTTCTTTATTTCACCATGATAAATTGATGAGGAAAACATCTGGGAGAGGCAGGGAGGCCAAGGGGGAGGTAATTGCAGCTTTCCATGTGAGCGTGAATCAGGAGCTTCAGTATTTTTTATGAATCATAAGCCAAATAAGCAATCTGCTACGTATATTAAGAAAAGGAATATAAGTGATTTAAAGTCATGCTTTATAAGAGGATCATCTTCAAAAAATTATTCAAAATATTACTGTTTCAGAACACAAATATCGGTTATTAAATGGAATGAGACTACCACATTTTTATGACTAAATTCAGAGCTGTCCATGTTCTTAGTAGATAACCCTGCACTAGTACTGAACACCATTTAAAATATAAGCAGTTGAAAATTTCTTTATTTATTTTACGGACATTTAATCTAATAAAAATTTCTTCTAAACAGTATTTAGGACTCTTAAGTCTATATGGGATATGTCTGCCCTTAGCTTTGCCAGAGGCAAAATGTATTTTTGTTGATACAGTGAGCATTATGCTTTCCTCTGAAATTCCCTGTTCATGGCTTATTCAGGAAGTCTTCAGTTTGTTCAAAGTACTCTTCTTATCTTCTTATGTTTTGGTTTTTTTTTTTAATACTGGTGAGAACCTGTATGATTTTGTTTTCTGTGAATTAAGGTGATAGAGGATTCTTTTCAAAAATGAATTAAATGGAATATAAATAGACCCATCTTTTCTCAGTGACAAAGTAAAGCATTACTGGGAAACAATTCATGGGGAGAATTGTATTATGCAATAAAAATGTGTGTGTGTTCTATGACTTTAGAAAAATATAAACTGTTGATTCAAAAAATGATATTTATTTTACTTTAAAATACAGTAATTAGACTAAATAGGGCTTGGTGACCCATCCTTCTTCCCCTCAAATCTTCTTCCCTCCTCTTTTGTCTTCTTTCATTTTATTTTGGAAGTATTTTTAAGCTATATAAATGTAAAGACACTTGGTTGGATTATTTGTTTAAAGTTATAAAGAAACATTTTAACATTTACATCAAAATAACACTTTATGAAGGAAGTAATGGATAGACTTAATGTTAATTAATATTAAAACTTAATGCTCACCACCAGTGTGTTAATTCCATTGCACCAAATACTAACATATTAAGTAGTAACCGCTTAAAAGTGTAGTAATTTTAAAGTTTGCTAGTCTTTTGTTGCCATAATTTAGGAGCCCTTTAAGAAAGTGAGGATATAGGTTAAGTTTATGTGATAATTCACTAATAAAGATTCAGATTTATATTTACAGTATGTGAAACAGGGAAACTACCTATTTTTCCTTTAAAAAGGATAGTCAATAAATTTAAAAGGCTTAGAAATAAAGAGAGCATTTTTCAGACCACATTAAGTGCAAGTGAGATCAATAACAAGGGGATATCATGGGAAATACCAATTATTTAGAAATTCAGCATTATTCATATATATAATTGTTGGGTCACATAAGAAAATTAGAAAAAATTCAAACCTGATGATAATGAAAAAAATCATATAAAAATTTGTGATATATAGCCACAGTAGGTGTTAGAGAAAATCTTATAGCTTTTATTTGCTAACAATGGAGGAGAAAAAAATTTCTAGAATATTCAAAATTAATCACCCAAAATTTCACCTTAAAATATATAAAAAAAGAAAAGTAAACTACAGTCAAACCACAGAAATAGGATACCGAATACAGACAAATAGAAAAATTACAGAGCCACATGTTGATTCTTTGAGCAGATTTTTTTTAAATGCACCAATGAAAACAAAACAAAAACCATTATAAGCACCTACTCAGATTGATAAAGAAAAAAGAAAAAGAAATCCAACAAATTATAATAGAATGGATGAGAAAGGGATTATCACTGTAGAGCCTATAGATAGTCAAAAGATAAAAGATATTTTGTCCAACTTAATACCAACTAATTGGAAAACTCTGTTGAAATGGACATATTCCTTGGAAATGCAACTGAGCAGAACTCACACTCTGTGAAATTGGAACTTGTAATTGCTCTGTATGTACTAATGAAACAGAATTCATCATTAAAAACTTTGCTACAAAGAAAATTTCAGACCCAGATGGTTTCACCGTTGAATTTTATCAAATACTTAAGAAGAAAGACCAGTCTTACACAGACTCAACCAGGAAGAGGTATCCATCCCTACTTGCTTTATGAGGCTAGAAAAAGCATAATCTCCCAACCTCACAAAGACAAAATAAGAAATTTATGAACTAATATTCCTCATAAATATAGATGCAAAAATACTTTAAAATACTGACAATTGAATCCAACAACATGTTAAAAGAATAATACATTATGACCAAGCAAATGTTATCTCTGTAATAAAAGGTTGCTTTAACAAACCATTTCAATAGATACAGGAAAAGAATTTGAAAAAAATCAACATTAATGTCTGTTAAAATCTCTCACTAATTTCACTCTTTTACATGTAGCTGTCCAGTTTTCACAGCACCACTTATTGAAGAGGCTGTCCTTTCTGCATTGTATACTTTTGCCTCCTTTATCAAAGATAAGGTGATGACCATATGTGCAAGGGTTTATCTCTGAACTTTCTATTCTCTTCCATTGATCTATATTTTTGTTTTTGTGCCAGTACCATACTGTCTTGATTACTGTAGTTTTGTGTATAGTCTAAAATCAGGGAGCCTGATTCCTCCAGCTCCTTTTTTCTTTCTAAACATTGCTTTGGCTATTCGGGGTCTTTTGTGTTTCCATACAAACTGTAAATTTTTTTGTTCTAGTTCTGTGAAAAATGCCATTGATAGTTTGATAGGGAATGCATTGAATCTGTAGATTGCTTTGGGTAGTATAGTCATTTTCACAGTGTTGATTCTTCCAATCCAAGAACATGGTATATCTCTCCATCTGTTTGTATCATCTTTAATTTCTTTTGAAGAACATAGGGGCAGGACAGGAATAAAGACGCAGACATAGAGAATGGATTTGAGGACGTGAGGAGGTGGAAGGGTAAGCTGGGACGAAGTGAGAGAGTGGCATTGACATATATACACTACCAAATGTAAAATAGAGAGCTAGTGGGAAACAACCGCATAGCACATGGAGACAAGCTCGGTGCTTTGTGACCACCTAGAGACAAGGAGGACACTACATAATGATCAAGGGATCAATGCAAGAAGAAGATATAACAATTATAAATATATATGCACCCAACAAAGGAGCACCTCAAAATATAAGGCAACTGCTAACAGACAGCTATAACACAGGAAATCAAGAGTAACACAATAATAGTAGGGGACTTTAACACCTCACTTACACCAATGGGCAGATCATCCAAAATGAAAATAAATAAGGAAACAGAAGCTTTAAATGACACAATAGACCAGGTAGATTTAATTGATATTTATAGGACATTCCATCCAAAAACTGCAGATTACACTTTCTTCTCAAGTGTGCATGGAACATTCTCCAGGATAGATCACATCTTGGGTCACAAATCAAGCCTCAGTGAATCTAAGAAAATTGAAATCATATCAAGCATCTTTTCTGAACACAATGCGATGAGATTAGAAATGGATTATAGGGAAAAAAATGTAAAAAGCACAAACACATGGAGGCTAAACAATACGTTACTAAATAACCAAGAGATCACTGAAGAAATCAAAGGGGAAATCAAAAAATACCTAGAGAAAAATGACAATGAAAACACGATCATCCAAAACCTATGGGATGCAGAAAAAGCAGTTCTAAGAGGAAAGTTTATAGCTATACAAGCCTAAATCAAGAAACAAGAAAAATCTCAAATAAACAATCTACACTTATACCTAAAGGAACTAGAGAAAGAAGAACATACAAAACCCAAAGTTAGCAGAAGGAAAGAAATCATAATGGCCAGAGCAGATAAATGAAATAGAAACAAAGAAAACAATAGCAAAGATCAATAAAACTAAAAGCTGGTTCTTTGAGAAGATAAACGAAATGATAAACGATTAGCCAGACTCATCAAGAAAAAGAGGGAGAGGACTCAAATCAATAAATTTAGAAATGAAAAAGGAGAAGTTAAAACAGACACGGCAGAAATACAAAGCATCCTAAGAGACTACTACAAGCAACTCTATGCCAATAAAATGGACAAACTGGAAGAAATGGACAAATTCTTAGAAAAGTATAAACTTCCAAGACTGAACCATGAAGAAATAGAAAATATGAACAGACCAATCACAAGTAATGAAATTGAAACTGTGATTAAAAATCTTCCAACAAACAAAAGTGCAGGACCAGATAGTTCACAGGTGAAATCTATCAAACATTTAGAGTAGAGCTAACACCCATCCTTCTCAAACTCTTCCAAAAAATTGTGGACGAAGGAACATACCCAAACTCATTCTATGAGGCCACCATCACCCTGATAACAAAACAAGACAAAGATACTAAAACAAAAGGATATTACAGACGAATAGCACTGATGAATATAGATGCAACAATCCTCAACAAAATACTAGCAAACAGAATCCAACAACACATTAAAAGGATCATACAACATGATCAAGTCGGATTTATCCCAGGGATGCAAGGATTCTTCAATATACGCAAATCAATCAATGTTATACACCATATTAACAAATTGAAGAATAAAAACCATATGATCATCTCAGTAGATGCAGAAAAAGGTTTTAACAAGGTTCAACACCCATTTATGATAAAAACTCTCCAGAAAGTGGGCATACAGAGAACCTACATCAACATAATAAAGGCCATATACGACAAACCCACAGTGAACATCATTCTCAATGGTGAAAAACTGAAAGCATTTCCTCTAAGATCAGGAACAAGATAAGGATGTCCACTCTCACCACTATTATTCAACATAGTTTTTGAAGTCCTAGCCACAGCAATCAGAGAAGAAAAAGAAATACAATGAATACAAATTGGAAAAGAAGAAGTAAAACTGTCACTGTTTGCAGATGACATGATACTATACATAGTGAATCCTAAAGATGCTACCATAAAACTACTAGAGCTAATATATGAATTTTGTTAAGTTGCAGGGTACAAAATTAATGCACAGAAATCTCTTGCATTCTTATACAGTAATGATGGAAAATCTGAAAGAGAAATTAAGCAAACACTCGCATTTACCATTACAACAAAAATAATAAAATACTTAGGAATAAACCTACCTAGGGAGACAAAAGACCTGTATGCAGAAAATTATAAGACACTGATGAAAGAAATTAAAGATGATACCAACAGATAGAGAGATATACCATGTTCTTGGATTGCAAGAATCAATATTGTGAAAATGACTCTACTACCCAAAGCAATCTACAGATTCAATGCAATCCCTATCAAATTACCAATGGCATTTTTTACAGAACTAGAACAAAAAATCTTAAAATTTGTATGGAGACAAAAAAGACCCTGAATAGCCAAAGTAGTCTTGAGGGAAAAAAAATGGAGCTGGAGGAATCAGACTCCCTGACTTCAGACTATACTACAAAGCTACAGTAATCAAGACAATACAGTACTGGCACAAAAACAGAAACATAGATCAATGGAACAAGATAGAAAGCCCAGAGATAAACCCACGCACCTACTGTCAACTAATCTATAACAAAGGAGGCAAGAATATACAATGGAGAAAAGACAGCCTCTTCAATAAGTGGTGCTGGGAAAACAGAACAGCTACATGTAAAAGAATGAAAGTAGAACACTCCCTAACACCATACACAAAAATAAACTCAAAATGGATTTGAGACCTAAATGTAAGACTGGACACTATAAAACACTTAGAGGAAAACATAGGAAAAATACTCTTTGACATAAATCACAGCAAGATCTTTTTTGATCCACCTCCTAGAGTAAGGGAAATAAAAACAAAAATAAACAAATGGGACCTAATGAAACTTCAAAGTTTTTGCACAGCAAAGGAAACCATAAACAAGATGAAAACACAACCCTCAGAATGAAAGAAAATATTTGCAAACAAATCAACAGACAAAGGATTAATCTCCAAAATATATAAACAGCTCATGCAGCTCAATATTTAAAAAACAAACAATCCAATCCAAAACTGAGCAGAAGACCTAAATAGACATTTCTCCAAAGAAAACACACACATGGCCACGAAGCACACGAAAATCGCTCAACATGACTCATTATTAGAGAAATGCAAATCAGAATTACAATGAGGTATCACGTCACACCATTTAGAATGGGCATCATCAGAAAATCTACAAACAACAAATGCTGGAGAGGGTGTGGAGAAAAGGCAACTTTCTTACACTGTTGCTGGGAATGTAAATTGATACAGTCACTATGGAGAACAGTACGTAGGTCCCTTAAAAAACTAAAATAGAATTACCATATGATCCAGCAATCCCACTACTGGGCATATACCCAGAGAAAACCATAATTCAAAAAGACACATGCACCCCAATGTTCATTGCAGCACTCTTTACAATAGCCAGGTCATGGAAGCAACCTAAATGCCCATCAACAGATGAATGGATAAAGGAGATGTGGTACATATATACAATGGAATATTACTCAGCCATAAAAAGGAATGATATTGGGTCATTTGTTGAGACATGGATGGATCTAGAGACTGTCATACAGAGTGAAGTAAGTCAGTAAGAGAAAAACAAATATCTTATGTTACCGCATATATGTGGAACATAGAAAAATGGTACAGATGAACCAGTTTGTAGGGCAGAAATTGAGACACAGATGTAGAGAACAAATGTAAGGACACCAAGGGGGGAAGCTGCAGGACGGTGGGGGTGGTGGTGTGATGAATTGGGCAACTGGGATTGACATGTATACACTGATGTGCATAAAATTGATGAGTAATAAGAATCTACTGTATAAAAAAATTAAATTAAATTAAAAAAACAAATAAAAAATAAATAAATAAATAAATAAAAACCTAAAAAAAAAAGAAAACTTTTCCTTTTCACCCTCTGCCTGTCCTAACAGCATAACAAATTAGAGAGAAAGTTTTCTGATATTTAGCAAAGATCATGTAAAAAAAAAAAAGAAAGAAAGAAATCACCTCTCCTCAAAATGAAAGATAGATTCAATACAATCCCAGTAAGCTTTTTTTCTTTTTGGTAGTAATCAAAAACTGTTTCCCAGATTAACATGGAAATACGAAAGACCTAGATGTCCAAATCTTGAAAGAAATAAAGAAAGAAAGAAATCAAGGATTTATACCTGACTTCCAAGATGTGTATAAGTTTATATTAATAAAGACTGTGTGGCATTTGAGTGAGGGAAGACATATAGATCAATGGAATAAACCTAGAAAGTCAAAGTGAAAAGCAAA